>NW_021636656.1:0-63234 GCF_004799145.2 Neltuma alba | reverse complement strand
CTTCCTGCTCAAGGTATTAGCTACTTATTGGCCTTTCCCAGATAATACTTGATTCGGTAGTCATAGTCCTTGAATAGCTCCATCCATCTTCTCTACCTCATATTTAGCTCTTTCTAATCTTGTAGGTACTTGAGATTGTTATAATCACAGAGCAGTTCTATGGTTGTCCCGTACAACTAATGCCTCCATATCTTTAAGGCATAAACAATCGCTGCTAGCTCCAGGTCATGTGTGGGGCAATTCTCCTTATGAGACTTTAGCTGTTGTGAGAACCAGACGACAACTCTGCCATGCTACACCAGTACACATCCTAATGCCTACTTACTTATATCTATACACACTACATACGGTAGTGTCGGATCAGGGATCACTAGTACTAGAGTGGAGGTCAGCCTTTGTTTTAGCTTTTGAAAGCTCACCTCACACTTACTGTCCTACACAAACTGCTGATTCTTCCTGGTAAGCTTGCTTAACAGTTAGGCAAACCCAGAAAAGTCCTATATAAGTCTCCTATAGTAACTTGCCAGCCCTAAGAAACTTCTATCTCTGTTACCATCTTGGGCTGTTACTACTTGCGTACTGCTTCAACTATACTGGGATCCAAGGCCATACCTTCTTACTTAACTACATGGCCCAGGAATCTAACTTCATCTAACCAAAACTCACCGTTAGTAAGTTTAGCATAGAGTTGTTTCTCCTTCAGTGTACTCAGAATAGTCCTTAATTGCTGTTTATGTTCCTCTTGAGATTTAGGGTACACAAGGATGTCATCGATAAAGACTATGAGAAGCTGATCTAAGTTTGGGTGAAAATGCGGTTCATATAATCCATGAAAGTAGCAGGGGGATTTGCTAACCAACGGCATCGTTAAGAACTCATATTGTTCGTAACAGGTCCTAAAAGCAATCTCTAGAACATCCTTAACCTTTTTCCTTAGCTGGTTGTATCCAGATTGTAAATCAATCTTGGGGAGTACCGTAGCTCCAACCAGCTGGTCCAGTAAACTATCGATCCGTGGTATGGGATACTTATTCTTTACCATTACCTTATTCAGCTCTCGGTAGTCTATGTACAACATTAGACTACCATCCTCCTTCTTAATGAAGAGTACTAAAGCACCTTAGGGAGATACGTTAGGTTTAAGGAATCTCTTTTCTAGCAGTTCCTGTAACTGTTTCTTTAACTCTGCCATCTTATTGGGAGTCATTTGATGAGGTGCTTTCAATATTATCTTCATAGACCTTATCAATCCTTTTGTCAACTTCGAACTATCTTTGTTTACCTTAACTTTGTCTTCTATCTTACTGGACTTAGTGCACTCTTACCAAAAATGGCTAACATTTTTGGCCTTTGCACTTTCTTACATTACTTCCCAAGGTCACCCTTTCTTGGGCTACTCTTGCCCGAGCACGCTTAACTGAATAGGGCTGACGAGAATCTGAGGCACTGATACTGATAGGCTCGAACCCTGGTACTTTGATGTCTTAGACCTTTCTTGTTCTACCTTTAGTCGAGTCTTTCCATCTTACATTCTTAACTCTAGCCTCTTCTTAAGGATCTGCCCGTCAATACTCAGTCTGTCACTGTATCATAAGGGGTTCTTTCCGTATCTGGAGCTAGCTTGAATATCTCTTGTTCAGGTCTTACAGCTCTAAATTTTCTAAATTTGGCTTTCCTCTTTTAATCGAAAGAAAATTGAGTTTAGCCTAATCAATGTTAAGGTTATCTGGAAGGAAGTCATGGGTACTCTCTCTGTATAGCTTTACCACTGAAGGAGGTTTTTGTATCTTAAACTCATCCCTGGCTTTCATCTTCCTAAAGAGGTACTGTACTTTTACACTTATGGCTCAGCTACTTTCCCTTAGGCTTAGTCTACTGTGACCTCAGGAGCTACTACGCTCTACCATAAGCCTCTTCAGGATCCATAGTGATCCTAGAATACTATCATCACTTTGAGCCATTTTAAGATCTTTGGAAGACTCTAACCATAGGGTTGAGTAGTAAAATAAGTTACCTCCACTTAGGTGGTAACTTGACTAATCATTCGCCAAGACTGTTCTAATAGCTAATATTATTCTCTTGGGCCTTATTCAATTCTCCAAGCCACCTATCTGCTTCTTTAGGTACTTGAGCCAATCTGCCTTAGGAGTTCTCTTACTCCTTTAACTGCTCTTACCATTCTTAACTACTTTAGAATGGTACAGGAAGAGGACTTATGTACCTTCTCTTTCTTTTACTTCACTTTCAGTATGAGCATACTCTAACATGCATAATGCCTGGTATTCCAATGTAAGGAGTGCAAGCTCTTACTGGTTGCTATGTCTGTAGTGTGCCAACCAGACATCTCATCCCTAAAAAGGGTGCCTCTCATCATGTTCGCAGCTGATTTTGGAAGTCATAGGGAGAACACTTATGAGGTTCTCTTCTTTCTGCTTGCCCTTCTCTGTTAAGCTCAGAGACGTTCAACCCTAGCTTTGTTCTTGGCTAATCATGCTTCTATTGGGGTGAAGTCAACTCTGCTTGTCTTGTCTCGGCTGCTCCCCTTTCTTGCTCGGACAGGGTATCTTGCTCTATCTAGAACAGTGTTAATTCTGACTCAGAGGACAAATCTCCCAATTTCTCTAGGAAGATTCATAGCCAAGACCATATCCCCTGTGAAGGGTACGTCTCAACCTAACCCTAAGTGACGAGTATCTCTTAACATTATCGGAAACATAGCAACCTCATAATGCTAGGTCCCTACATATCTATCTATCTCATTGTCATCTCTTTCTCTTCTTCTTGATCCCTAAGAATTCCACTAGGGCTATCCATCTTGAGTTTTCTCAAAATCCTATTTATCTATTCTGGGACCTAAGATAGCTACTCTATCATGGTGCCCCAACTCTAACGAGGCTGTAAGAGTTTGTCCAGTTTAAGTGGCCACTACACCTTCTTAGTGGTGTACAGACTTAACCCCTAACTATCTTGTTCAACTCTTTATCATTACTCTGCCTCTTGAGGGGGAATCTGATAGCTCTAAATAGTGGCTACCTCTCTCTCTAATTTTTATCAGTCTTACTCTCAGTGACCTCATAGTCTATCAAGTCTTGCCGAGATATCACCTCAATCATCTGAGAGTCATTGTCTCTATTTGCCATGACTAGAATTATTGTTCACCACAATAAAAGTCACCACTTCCTCTGTGATAACTTCTGTATTCGTTCATTGCCACCAATACCATTGGTTCATCATGATGAAACATACTTTCTCTTAACCTCTACTAGTCATACTTAGCTTCGTTCATTGTAGCATTGCCCACTACCTAAAGGACTTCCATGTCCTAGCCTCATTGTGATCCCCCACTGAGTCAACTACTTCCTTTCAACCAATTAAGGAAGGGTCTGGCTCACAACTCTAGGCCATTAATACTTTTGGTTTTCCCTATCCTGAGGGATTATTGGCGACGGAGAGCTATCTTTAGCTCTTCCTAGCTTTTTATATCCATTTAGGAATCAAAGATAGCTACTTTGATTGTGCTGCCTTAACACCAAATCAAGGCTACACTAACTATATCCAACATAGGTTGCCACTTGACCCTTTTCTGCTAGGATTTAGACTTATACCTCTATCTGACTTATGAGCCTTTATCCTTTCCTTCTCTAAAGGGGAAGTTTCTTTATCTTTAATCAGTGGCTACCTTTCTTACTGTATGATTTCTTATCTAATTAAGGACTCAAACATCACCTCTTAGTAATCCTCAATACTTATTTTCCCTAGAGCATTCACCTCCAATCCATAACCTTAGTTGGACCTTAGCTAGTATTCTATCACTAGCTCTAACCTGAACTGGACTTTTCTAAATCTTTGCAAATAGTTCTCTTTTTCCTATGCTAGAACCTCTGCTCTGATACCAAAAATATCACACCTTACTTATATAATACTTTAGAGTCCATCTAGAATCATTTTGGAGCACATTGGATGGTCTTGAGCTCAAAAATCTCATTTAGGACGTCACTTTTCAGAAATTATTGTTCACTGTGCAATTTTCAGATTACAGGTTCAACTTTGAAAAATCATAACTAATTCTAAAAAAGTCGTATGGAGGTGTTTCAAAATTCTACAGAAATCTCTTTCAATGCTCTTTAAGGAAAAAATATCCATTCAGACATATCCTTGTCCAATTTATACAGTTTATTGGATAAAGATTACTGTTTATTTGGTAAAATCTGAAACTTCCACATTCTGTGCCTCAATTTTGGAAATTCATATCTCTTTATATACACATCCAATTGAGGTGATCTACTTCTCATTTTAAAGCTCAAGATGTGTAATATAAGTCTGCCAAATTTTGTGGCTTAACTCATTCATTTGGCAGGTCAAACTGAAGCTTGAAACTAACTGCTCCAGGACCTACATTTTATTCTTTCACCTTTGCTTGCTTTAATTTTTTTTTTATTTCTTTGGCATACATAACTTGGGTTTACTCTTTCTCATTCATGCTCATACATTTTCATACATGCCATAAGCATTCTATGCACATAAATTGCATCAAGGTATCCATAAATGTAATTTACAATATAGGAAAATTGTACATTGAACATTAATCTCATTCATTAACATCAATAATTCTCCACTTTCTTTTCCTTGCTTCTCATGCCATCATTGCCTATCATTGATTGACCTAAATGGTTGGTTAGGGGGGGTGAGATTTGGGAGAATCTTAGTAGCAAACAATACCATATTAATCATGCTAGATGGATGCTAATGCAATACACACAACTTGTTTATTCTCTTGTTAATTAGGCATATTAGCATGCTCAAAGCTAACTTCTTGATGCATACCCATGGAGACATAATCTAATCATCATGAATAGTAATTAGAGTAGCTAAAACATATCATAATAACATTCAAATAACACGTACACAGCAACACACAAGCATACAACATCAAGCAATAACAATAGGTAAGTTCACTACCTTGCAACTCAAGCTTTCCTCTTACTTTGCCTTTGACTCCCTTGACTTTCCAACCATGTGGGCATTTGGTCAACATCAACAAACATCCTCTTGGATGTGTCAAGGTCCTAAACATAGTCACATTGGTCATACAATCTATTAGGACCAAGAGATTAAATAAAGTTCAAGACTAACCTTCTTGAACTTAACCCTTTTCTCTTAATTTTTGGATTTATGTTCTAGCTTTGTAAAATTTATTCTCCTAGGCTAATCCTACACAATTTTGCCCAAGGAATCAAAATATCTACTTGGATTTATGAAAATCCAATCCCTCCCTATAGATCTCATTTTGGCCGAATGGGGTGTCTTGCAAAACCAAATTTCCATTTTCAAATTTAATGCTTCCAAGCTTCCTTTCTTGGTGTTTCCCTACACCATTCCATCATTTAAAACACATTGAAAGTATCAAATTAAATCAAATCCAACTCTAACCCCATTCTCTCTCCTTGGCCGAATTGAATAATCATAAATAGGGGTGGGATTTTCTTTCCAAAACTCACTTAAAATTAATCAAAACCTATCCTTTTCAAGTGTGTAATCTATGCTTTAAACCCTTGATTAAATTCTTTCATAATTTCTGAAATTTGGCAGCATCTCCCCATGGAAAATGGCCATCCAAAACTATATAAAATCATATATAAAGAGCCCACAATAATTAATAAAGAGCTTAGGAGCTTACCTTGGTGATTCCTTGAACTTAGGGGCTTTCTCTCACTAGAATAGCTCTTTCTCTCTCTAAATGCAAGAGCAACATAGTGTCCCCTATGGTTCCTTGTTTGGCCAAAATGTGAGGGGTCTTGGTGGCTATTTATAGCCAAAACTTTGGCTTGAATGGACTAAAATGCCCTTGGTGGCTAATAGAAAGAGTAAGGGCAATTTTGGAACTTTAAGTGTACTTTTGCATCATCATTACATCATTCTTCTAGAAGGTGCCAAGTGTCACAAATTTGGTGGTGGAAAAGGAAGATTAAATCGTAACCATTAGATCAAAACTTAATTCTTAAGTTTCCTCCGAATTTACTTGGCCCACATTTCTCCAGCTTTCTTAATGGCTTTTTGGAGCTTAGAAAATTCTTCTGTCTACTCCATAAATTCCCTTTTATTCTACAAATTATCTATAAATTTTCACAACCTGTAATGCTTCCTTCGAACCTTGCATAAAAGACATTTACTAAAATACCTTTTTATTGGCATAATCGGCCTTTTAATTTATTAAAGTTATTCCACTGGCCTTTTGGTTACAAAACTAATTTTATAAATTAGTACAACCTTTCAACCATTTAACCTCATTTTTGTGTACATTTTTTGAAGCCTCTTGCTATTTTAAATAATTATCTCAAACAACGTACTTTTTATTGGTCATAACCTTATAAATTCTATTTAAGCTGCCTCAGGGGTATTTTCGTTATTTCTCTTCACAAAAAAGCCTTAGAATATTATTTCTCATTTTTTGGGATTTTCTTAGAATTCTTTGTATGCTCTTCTATTTTTACTCCTGTTGGCCGTAATTTTCTAAATTTATAGTTCAATCCCTGCTTGAACTTAACTCCATACAACTATCTCTTTAAGGTTTCCAACCTACCCCTTGGCTTGTTTCTAGTTTCTTTTCTCTTTTGGGCCCTTGAGACTTACTAAAGCCTCTAACTTTAATTACACCTCAGCCCCCGAAAGCTTTGACTTTGCAATTTAGTCCCTGAAACTGTTTTGACTTCCTTTCTCATCTTTGGGACTTCTAGGCCTAAAAACTAAGATGTGACAGAAAGCAAGAAACTAAAACTAAAGGAAACAGAAAGAAATAGAAAATACCTTGAAAGAGAAGAGTGGATGAAATAGTGGGCATGCAAGGGAAGAGAAGAAAGAGATTTCGAATTGTAAGTAGTGAGAAGAAAGAGATTTCAAATTGTAAGTAGTGACTTTACAAAGGTAGAACTAGAAAGGAGTCTTCAGATGTAGAAAGGAGACTAGATTTGGAGAGGTATTACAAGAGTTTAGCATGAGAGAAAAAGAATTAAGGGCAGGTTGTGAGATTCAGGGCTGTGGGTCGCGACTTCTAGAGAGAAAAATTGAAAGGAAACTCAAGGATCACAAAATGAAAGGACTAGAAGGGGAAATGGTTTAGTGATTTGATTTGGCTTTGTGAAATTACAAAATGGGTATTAGGGTTTTTATGTCCTTGGATGAATTTAGACGAGGCCTAGGGCAGGTTCAAAGGGTAAAATAGTCAAAAAGGTAAGAGAACTTAAGGGTAGAGAGGTGCATTCATAGAAGAAAGTTTTGATTTTTTGCATCAGGTCACGACTTCAGCAGACAAAGAGGAATTAAGGTTTTAGACAGGTTCCAGGTAGCAGCCTGAAATCAACGAGGTCATGACCTCAGTTCACAAAGAGCCTAAATAGTGAGGTCGCGACTTCAGTATACTGAGAGCTCTCCTTCTCAGCCTAACCTCCAGGTGGCGACATGAAGATAGTGAGGTTGCGACCTAAGGTCACAGAGAGCCCTCTGACTCTCTAAATCCTATCAAACTCATTTCTAAGTTCCTAAACCATGACTACTCTCCAAAATAACTATCAAAACAACCCAATTCAGCAATCTATCACTAGATTTTCAACAATTCAATACAAAACTCAAAAGTAAGTGATGGAAGATTGGGAAAACTTCAAAATTTTCAAAAAATTTTGGCAAGTTTAGTAAGAACCACCCATAACAAGGAGTAACCCAACAAAACAATTCACAACACCTCTTTTAAGCTCAAACCCAATTCCTCCCTCCCCACACAAATCAAAGCAATATCCTCATTGCAGCACACAGTCACATACCAAAACATAAAGCTCAGAAAACAAAAACAACAAAGGTGGAAGTTGTGAAGTCCAATTCGAGATTGAAGCACAACACATCATCCTTCTAGGGAGAAGAAAAAAGAGCAAGCGTAAGGGAAAGTGATCCTTCCTAATGGACTTATTCAGCTTCCTATAGTCAATACAAACTCTCCATGAGTTTTGCACCCTAGTTGGGTTGAGTTCATTGTTCTTATTTTTTACTACTGTGATCCCACTCTTCTTTGGTACAACTTGTACCAATGACTCCCACTCACTGTCAGATGGTGTATATGATTCCAGCTCTCAAAATTTTATCACCTTCTTTTTTAACCACATCAAAAATTAGAGGATTTAGCCTCCTTTGGTTTTGTTTAACTGGCTTGGAACCCTCTGTCAATAGAATCCTATGGGTGCAAACAATAGAATCAATTCTCTTAATATTAGCTAATTGCCAACCCAACACCTCCTTATTCCTACTAAGTACACTCATCAAACTGGACTCTTCACTCTCAGTCAAGGAACTAGAGATAATAATAGGCAATTTACTTGGATGCTGATCTAGAGTCCCTCCAACCATGAGATGAGGATTTGGAGTGTTTTTCTTTATACCGCTTCTCAACTTTGATGGCTTTATGCACTAGCTCTTCTTTATCAACAAAAGTGTACATCTCAACTTTGTCTCTAATTTCGCCTTAACCCATCAATGATTCTGGTCATGCTTGCTTTTCTCTTCTTGTACTCCAGCTCGCATTTTAAGAAGGTCAAGTTCATGCACATATTCATCTACAGTCATAGAGCCTTGGCCAAACAGTCGTAACTTTCTATTTAGCTCTCGGTAGTAGTACTAGGGACATACTTGTTGCGCAGGAGTTTCTTTAGTTTTGACCATGTATGAGGTGGTCCTTTGCCTTTAAGGCGCCTTTTAAGCTGTAAATCTTCCCACCAAACAATAGTATAATCAGAAAATTGATATGAAGCAATTTTTACCTTCTTTTCTTCTGGCCAGTCATTCATTCTGAAGATTTGCTCAAACTTCATCTCCCAATCAAGGTATGCATCTGGATTTATATTACCCTTGAAGGTAGGGTACTTGATCTTTGGGTCATAGGTGTCCAAATCACGTTTTTCAGGTCTGCTCCTATTCTTTGAGGATGAAGAACTAGATCTAATCACCTCCTCGTCACCACTACTTGCTTTGGATGCTTTTAGCTCTGCTAGCTCCAACTTGAGTTTGAGAAATTCATCTCTCATGGCTCTCATAAACAGCTTAGGATCTGTGTTGAATTCTTCCATATTGGCTTCTCTGTCACTCATCTTGAAATTGAAACGTTAGTGTGATCAAAGAGAAATGAAATAGTAAGAAGGGACCTTACCACTCTACTCGCGTGTTTCACTCAAGAAATTGTAGTGTCACTCATTTTTAACTCAAATCTGGCTTTTAAATTGATGTAATAACACTCTCGCCTTTTACCACTCAAACTTGCCTCCTATAGTATTCTTGATTGAAACTCAACAAAATCAAGAGACAATGTTAGTAAATGGTAATCTCCACAACCAGAATTGCAAGAACCAGAAAATATAAGAGATAAGAAAGGAATATGTGATAAAAGAAGAAGGATAGGTACCAAAAAAAATGAAAAGGAAGGAAAAGAGGAGAGAGAAAAAAACGTAAAACGAAAAAAGAAAGGAGAATATGGAAAGCTATGAATTAGAAAAGAAAAAAAAAAGGAAGAAAATATTTAGGAAAGGTGCTACCTTGAAAATAATTTAGGAAATTAGGCACCTTGCAAGATAAGCAAACCAAGTTAGGAAGGTGAGATATGGAAAGAAGGAAGCAAATAGGAAACTTGAAGGAAAAGGAAAGAAACTCAAATAAGCAATATGGAAAAAAAAAGGAAAGGAAAACAAAAAAATAGAAAACAAGAAGAAATTAGTAAACATGCAAAGAGAGGAAATAAGAACTCTTACCACCCAAGTTTAACG
This sequence comes from Neltuma alba, assembly GCF_004799145.2. Lineage (NCBI taxonomy): Eukaryota > Viridiplantae > Streptophyta > Magnoliopsida > Fabales > Fabaceae > Neltuma > Neltuma alba. Next base: position 53,437 of record NW_021636656.1, on the reverse strand, counting down.
ATTTAGAAAACTAGTTGTGACTTGTAATGGAAGCTTTTCTCAAGTTTAGGAAACTCATCTTTAACATTGCAATTCTCAAATCTGCAGCTTCTCCTTTTTTTTTTTTTTTTTTTGAATTTTCGGATTTTTTTTCTTTTTTTTTTAGCACTCCTTTTTTTTTTCACAACATAACACTTTTTTTTTGCTTTTTTTTTGTGCACGAATTTTTTTCTCTCTTTTTTCTTTTTTACTGCTCAAAGGAACACAGAAAGTCACAAAAAGAACACAAATAGGAGGTGGAAAGGCAAAAAAACAAATTGATGGAAGCAAGGGACGAAGAACGAATGATAGAATTAAGAAGATGAAACATGAAAACAGAAATAATAGATAAAAGGATAGAACTTGAATTCTAGCAAACCTTAGCTCTGATACCAAATGATATATGGTACGGATACGGATCGGCTAGAAACAAGTTAGGAAACTAGATGAACGATCGAAGGTATGACCTTAAGAGAACCTATCTCTTACAACCCTAGCCATGGAGACACCACAAGGATGATCAGTCCTTGATACAGTCGAGTATTCCCATGAGAATACGAGACGGCAAGCAAAGCTCACTCAAGAGAAATAAAATTCTCTAAAATTCATTCATTCAAATCTGATCCCCAATTACAAAAAAGGTAGCCTTAAATAGGCAGCAAAAGAACAATCTAGAATAAAAAAAACCCTAGGTCATAAATGCCATAAATGTGCCTTAATGATGATTGACTATGTTGGTTGGCACCAATTAAGGCTAAAGGAAATAGGAAATTACCTTTTCTTGAAGAAAAAGGCTGCTACCTAAAAATAGGAAACTAACCTAAAATATTCTTATGCAATCTTTGACCAAAAGGCCTTATTTAATGCAAATAAAAATGGAAACTTAAAAAAAACGAAATTAAACCATAACTAATACATAAAGACACCTTCTTGATGCTTCTTGAATATTCTTGGATGTCACTTATGCTCCTCCTCCAAGGCACATGCTTGTCATATGGTATTTTGAGTGAATTCTTCAATCTGGACTGCACATGGGCCTTGTACATCATCTTGTTTGGCTTCTAGCAATGTAATCACCATGTTTGGACCCTTGATGGGCTGATTGAGAGATGCTTCTTCCAAATAAATGGGCTCAACTCTTTAAGATCTTTGATCAAACAATTCAGCGCCTCTTTCATAGATTTGGTTCTTGCTCTTGTCATTGGGCCTGCAATGCCTTGTAATGGGTCTTTTAGAATATTGGACTTCCATCTTTTAGCTTGGGCTCCACGCTCCGTGTTTTGGTCTTCCTTTGATGCTTGATCATGCCATGCTCCTCTATCAATTGGTGGCTAGAAGATCCCTAAATATTCATGTAAAGGAAGATGATGAGAAAGAGCAGCAAGAGCTTATCTTCCACACTAGGTGTTTCATAAAGAATAAGGTATGCAGCATGGTTATTGATAGTGGTAGTGTTACCAATGTTGCTAGTACCTTGTTGAAAAGCTGGACTCGCCTACTATGAAGCATCCTAAACCTTATAAATTGCAATGGTTTAATGATAGTACTGAGGCTAAAGTCACTAAGCAGGTTTTGGTTTATTTTTCTATTGGGAACTATCATACTGAAGTTCTATGTGATGTGGCAATTTGATAGCAAAGCTCACCATGATTGTTACAAAAATTGTTATTCTATACCATTCAATGGAAAAATCATTGTATTGAAGCCTCTTAGGCCAAAAGAAGCTTATGAGGACCAAGTGAGGATTGAGCAGGATTGCAAAAGAATGAATGAGTTGAAAGAAAAGGAGAGTGGAAAAGAAGAAACTAAAGAGAGAGAAAAGAAAAAGAAAGAACATGAGAAAAGTGAAAAAAAGATAGAGTTTAATTTCTGGAAAAAGTGAGGTTAAGAGAGCACTGTTGAGTGAGCAAATCTTAGTGCTTGTGTGTAAGGATGCTTATTTTTCCCCTAACGATCTTAACCCCTCTTTACCCTCTAGTGTTGTGTCTTTGTTGCAGGAATTTGGTGATTTATTCCCAAATGAGATACCTGATGGGCTTCCTCCCTTAAGAGGAACTGAGCATAGGATTGATTTTATTCTTGGAGCTTCTCTACCTAATAGACCTGCTTATAGAGCCAATCCTGAGGAAACTAAAGAAATTCAACGCCAAATAGATGAGCTTATGAGGAAAGGCTTTGTGAGAGAAAGCTTGAGCCCATGTGCTGTTCCAGTACTCTTGTGCCTAAGAAAGATGGTTCGTGGTGAATGTGCATTGATTGTAGAGCCATAAACAAAATAACAGTTAAGTATCGCTACCCCATTCCTAGATTAGATGACATGTTGGATGAGTTGCATGGTGCTACTTTATTCTCTAAAATTGATCTTAGGAGTGGTTATCATCAAATTTGCATGAAAGAGGGAGATGAATGGAAAACAGCATTTAAAACTAAATTTGGATTGTATGAATGGTTAGTTATGCCTTTTGGGTTAACTAATGCACCTAGCACTTTCATGAGCTTGATGAATCATGTTTTTCGTTCATTTATTGGAAAGTTTGTGGTTGTTTACTTTGATGATATTCTTGTCTATAGTAGAACAATAAATGACTTTTGGGTTAAAACTAAATTTGGATTGTATGAATGGTTAGTTATGCCTTTTGGGTTAACTAATGCACCTAGCACTTTCATGAGCTTGATGAATCATGTTTTTCGTTCATTTATTGGAAAGTTTGTGGTTGTTTACTTTGATGATATTTTTGTCTATAGTAGAACAATAAATGACCATGTTATTCACTTGCATGAGGTGTTTCGAACTCTTAGGGAGAATAGCTTATATGCTAATTTTCAGAAATGCTCCTTTTGCATGGATTCTGTTGTGTTTCTTGGTTTTGTTGTAGGTGCTCAAGGGATCCATGTGGATGAGGAAAAGGTGAAAGCTATAAGAGATTGGCCAACCCCAAAGAATGCCAATAAAGTCAAGAGTTTCCATGGACTAGCAAGTTTCTATAGGAGGTTTGTCAAAGATTTTTCAACTATTGCTGTGCCTCTAAATGAGCTTGTTAAGAAGCATGTGACATTTAAATGGGGTGAAACACAAGAAACAGCTTTTAATACCTTGAAAGAGAAATTAACCAATGAACCACTTTTTGTGTTTACCTGATTTTAATAAAGTTTTTGAAGTTGAATGTGATGCTTCTGGGATTGGTATTGGTGCTGTTATAATGCAAGAGTCTAGGCCTATTACCTACTTCAGTGAGAAATTAAGTGGAGCTTTTTTGAATTACTCTACTTATGATAAGGAACTCTATGCTTTAAAACAAATTTTAGAAATATGGCAGCATTATTTATGGCCCAAGGAGTTCATTATTCACTCTGATCATGAAAGTTTGAAGTTTCTAAAGTCTCAAGGTAAGCTTAACAAGAGGCATGCTCGCTGGTTAGAGTTCATAGAGACATTTCCTTATGTGATCAAGCATAAGCAAGGTAAAGAGAATGTTGTTGCTGATGCTCTTTCTAGGAGGTATTCTCTTATCACTTCTCTTCATGCTAGATTACTTGGATTTGAATTATTGAAAGGGCTGTATGACTCTGATTGTGATTTTTCCAAAATTTGACTTTCTTGTGAGCATGAGGTGAATGACTTTTATAGATCTGATGGGTTTCTTTTTAAGAAAGATAAATTGTGTATTCCTAATTGCTCTATGCATGAGCTGCTTGTAAAGGAAACTCATGGTGGTGGTTTGATGGGTCACTTTGGTGTTGACAAAACATTAGCTATTTTGCATGAACACTTTTATTGGCCTCATATGAGGAAAGATGTCATTTCTATTTGTACCAAATGTGTCACATGCAAGCATGCAAAGTCTAAGGTTCAACCTCATGGCTTGTATTCTCCTTTACCTGTGCCTTCCCAACTTTGGGTAGATATTTCTATGGATTTTGTGTTGGGTTTTCCTAGGTCTCAGTCTGGAAAGGATAGTGTCTTTGTTGTGGTTGATAGATTTAGTAAAATGGCTCATTTTATTGCATGTTCTAAAACAAATGATGCAGTCCATATTGCTGACTTGTTTTTCAAGGAAATTGTTAGGTTGCATGGATTGCCCAAAACCATTGTGAGTGACAAGGATGTGAAGTTTCTTAGCCATTTTTGGAGGACTTTATGGAGTAAGCTAGGAACTAAGTTGTTATTTTCTACTGTGGTACATCCCCAAATTGATGGGCAAACTGAGGTAGTCAACAGAACACTTACTACCTTGTTGCGTGCAATAATCCAAAAGAACTTAAAGAATTGGGTCAATTTTCTGCCTCATATTGAGTTTGCATATAGTAGAGCTGTTCACTCTTCTACTTCCTTCTCTCCATTTGAGGTTGTCTATGGCTTTAATCCTTTGTCTCCTTACCATTGCCTTCTAATGAGCAAGCAAATCTCGATGGCAAGAAAAAGGTTGAGTTTGTGCAGGGATTACATGCTAAGGTGAGAGCCAACATAGAGAGGAAGAATGGGCAATATGCTAGGCAAGCTAACAAAGGTCGTCGGAGGAATGTCTTTGAGCCTGCAGATTGGGTTTGGGTACACCTGCGGAAGGAGAGATTTCCCGATCAACGCAAATCTAAGTTACATCCAAGAGGATATGGCCCTTTCCAAGTCTTAGAGCGGATCAATGACAATGCTTATAAAACAGATTTGCCTAGTTCCTATGGTAATGTTAGTGCTACTTTTAATGTTGCTGTATTTATCTCTCTTTGATGTTGCAGATTCGAGGACGAATCCATTCGAGCAGGGAGGGAATGATGGAGGAGCAAGGTGTGATCAAGAGCACGGGCAAGGAGCCCAAACAAAGAAGTCCAACATTTCAAAAGATCCATTACAAAGCATTGGAGGCCCAATGACAAGAGCAAGGACCAAAGCTATGAAAGAGGCCCTAAATTGTCTAATAAGAGGGCTAAAAGAGCTAGAGCCCATTTATTTCGAAGAAGCACATTTTAGTGAGCCTAAAAGGAGTCCAAAAATGGTGATCACATTGCTAGAAGCCCAACAAGATGATGTACAAGGCCCATGTGGGGTTCAAATTGAAGAATTCACTTAAGATACCATGTGACAAGCATGTGCCTTAGACAAGGGTCATAAGTGACATCCAATAATCTTCAAGAAGGCATCATTATGAATTGATTATGATTTAAATTCGTTTTTTTTGTCAAGGAGTGTTCTAGTAGATCATGTTTTGATCTACTTTCCTATTTTTAAATAGCAGACTTGTTTTTGAAGTTTAAGTTATTTCCTTTTATTTCTATGTAATAAATGGTGCCTCCCATAGTCAAATAATCATTAATAAGGCATCATCCCTAGCATTTATGTCTTAGGATGTTGATTCTGGAGTGTTCTATTGTTGCCTAGATATAGGCTACGTTTTTGTAATTGAAGGAGATTTAGATGAATGAGAATTGAGTTTATTTCTCTCAGTGTGAGCTTTGCTTGCATCCTTGTATTCTCGTGAGAATACTCGACAGTATTAACAAATTGATCAACCTTGTGGTGTCTTCATGGCTAAGGTTGTAAGAGACGGGTTCTCTTAAGGTCCTACCTAGATCAACCGTCCATTTGTTACTCGATTCTAGCCGGTCCGTACGTCCCCTCATATCAAGCAAAAGGGAGAAAAAAGAGATTAAGGAAGATGAAATGGAAAAACATAAACAAAAGGGATCGAAATAAGGAAGAAAGAATGAGGATAATGGAAATGAAAGGAAAACGGAAGCAATAAGGAACAAAAGAATGAAAACACAAAAGAATAAAACTTGAAATCTAGCAAACCTTAGCTCTGATACCACTTGATATGAGGGGACATACGGACGGTTGATCTATGTAGGACCTTAAGAGAACCCGTCTCTTACAACCCTAGCCATGAAGACACCATAAGGTTGATCAATCCCTTGATACTATCGAGTATTCTTACGAGAATACAAGGATGCAAGCAAAGCTCACACTAAGAGAAATAAACTCAATTCTCATTCATTTAAATCTCCTTCAATTACAAAAACATAGCCTATATATAGGCAACAATAGAACACTCTAGAATCAGCATCCTAAGACATAAATGCTAGGGATGATGCCTCATTAATGATTATTTGACTATGGGAGGCACCATTTATTACATAGAAATAAAAGGAAATAACTTAAACTTCAAGAACAAGTCTGCTATTTAAAAATAGGACAGTAGATCAAAACATGATCTTCTAGAACACTCCTTGACCAAAAAAAATGAATTTAAATCATAATCAATCCATGGGGTACGTGGCCTTGACTTTTTTGCATTTTGGAGGCATTCCCTTGATTGGGCTTACTGCAAGTATAGCAGACATTCTGTTCGACCATACATGGTCTATCACTGTGACTCTTGTTGCAGGTTGGTCATCCCTTACCATTTGGGGCTTGCTTCCTTTCTTGTTGTTTCGGTTGTCCCATGACCTCTTCCTCTTCCTGTTGGCATTAGAAGAGGTGCTACCCTGATCTCCCTTCTCTAACTTAGGAGTAGACTTAACCATCAGATGATGGTTCAGGTTATTCTTTGTAATTTGGCAGGCTTCAACTACCTCATTGAAGTGCTCAAATTGCCTGGGAGCAATCATCTACCTTAAGGGCTGCTTCAGTCTTCTTAGTGATCAACCTCTCATCATCCCAATTATACAGATAACTGGAGTAGTGAGAGAAACGGATAAACTTAGCCAGGTACTCATCAAATGGCTCATTATCCTTCTACTTCAGGGTCAGGAATTCCGCTTCCCTTTTGTCCCTAACTAATCGTGGGAAGTACTTCTCATAAAACTGCTTCAAGAACACTTTCCATGTTACCCTTGTGTTTTGAGATTCAAGAATGAATTCGGTGTTCTTCCACCAACGGTTGACATCCTTTTCTAGCTTGTAGATCGCCATTTGGGCTTTCCACTTGGTCAGATAGTCCAAAACCTTGAAAATATTTTCTAAGCTATTAATCTAGTCCTTTGCCTCTTGGATGTCGAACACTCCATAGAACAACGATGGATTGTGTTTGTAGAAATGAGTCATCCACTGCTGGATGCTGTTAGGGTCTACTGCCGGCGTTGATGGTCTGGGCAGCTGATCTGATGCTTGAGCTATAAAAACTTCTTCTTCTGGATGCCTCCTGTCAAGTTTAGCCACTGCTGCAACTACTACTACAGCTATCACGACGTCTTTTTCTTATTCCTGGCAAGCTTAGACAACCCTCGTCTCTTAAATAACCTTTTGTTGCTGTTCCAAGTGATCCAAAATCAACTGTAGCGGATCGGGAGGGACCCTTGCATTGTGTCCATCACATTAACTAAATAGATAGCATAACAAAGGAACAAGAAATAAACAACATGATTGGATTTCACTTAAACATATGCATACATCACACAGCATTCATATATCAATCAATAGCAACAAAGTTTAAGACATAAATGTTTTAGAAACATACAAAACAACCAAGCATCGTCAGTCTACTCCTACTATGGCTAGCTGTACTAAAACAAGTCCTACATCAGTGCTACAAAGGCCCAACTAGCTACACAAACTGGGAAATAGTGAAGCCCTCAAGGCTCTGGATCCACTCCTTAATATCGGATCCTTGTATCTAATCCAGGCGATAGAACTCATTCTGCCATTAGGGTGTGAACGAGAGCTTGTCTATCATCGTCAGGATCCAGTCCTCTATATCTGACTCAAGAAAATGTATTCCCCACAAAGATTTCGAGAGCATCTATGAGATCATTGAAGCTAGCACTATCCATGTGACTACAAATGTCTCTCACACCATTTTTCCAAAGCCAGGTCCTAGGGAGTACTTTAAGCAATACTGATGCCTAGTCCGTAACCTCCAGGGTATCATCTTCTCTAGTCACATAATAGTAGAGCTTATTCTCCAGATATCTTAGGTACACATGGGCATGCTGGTTCTCGTTGAGCTTAATGTACCAGTCTCTCTCCCTAAAGTCCTTAGCTAAATCCTCTATGGTGTTGAATTCTTTGGTGATTGGAAGTAGTTTGACGTTAGTAGGTCTAGCTCTATTATCATCAGATATTTCAATGACCGCAATCCTCTGAGGGTCATTAGAAGCAACTATGGCTATGTCAGGTAGAGGGTTACTCGCCCGTAAGGTGTCATAGTAGAAGTCCGCTACAATATCAAACCATTGAGGGAAAGGTTCTCCTTGTCTCCTCTGGTTAATTGAACCCTCTGAGTCACTATTATAGCCATAACAAGCCATTCTACTTCTTTCCTACATCATAATAACTGATCTCTTGTCATTCAAAGGTCAAATTTAATACTCTAGATTAGGTGGGAGATGAGTCAACTAGAGGTCAGTCTCAAGGAGCCTTAATGTCTTCTGGAATTAAACTAGTTAGAAGTTACAAATTAAACTAACAGAGAAGGAGGTAGCTTCTGGAATTGGTTTCTGTCTTGAATTGTTATTTATGAAAACTAATTTTCAAAAGGAATGAGAGAAGAATAAGATGCAGAAAAGAGTTTGAAAGAGATATCAATGAAGTTGATAGCATACCAGGAGGCGTTGAATATGAAGGTCATGAAGCCCAAATAACACACCCTCAGTTAGAAGCCCAGCAAGCCCTCCAGAATGTTCAAGGGATTTATAGCTCTAGAATGCTTACATGGAGGAGGACATGGATCATTCCTTGGATGATGACACAGATACATACGGAGCTTAACGTGACATATGGAAGGCCACCCCAAAAACCGCCATGGCATATAAGTCATTGGAGTATGAACACTTGGACCTTGAGAAAGATAAGAGCACATTCTAAGAGCCCAAAAGGAGCATTTAAAGCCAGTTTTCATGTTGTTGAAGGCCCAACACAATTATATATGTATGGAGGAGTCCATTGGAGCTATAATCTTTTAAATTGGGGCCCAAATGCATTATGCTATGGACCATGGGAATTCCAGAACGTGATTCAACCACATTCAAGCCCAAATGGATGTCTAAAAGGCCCATTTATGCTTTTGGACGTGAATAGCAATGAATGTCCATTTGGAAGGTCCAAGAAGATTCAAGAAGCATCAAGGGTGATATTATTGACATTAATTAGGATTTTGTTTGTTTTAATTAGTTTCTTATTTTCAAATAGCAGATTTGTTCTTGAAGTTTAAGTTATTTCCTTTTATTTCTATGTAAGAAATGATGCCTCCTATAGTCAAATAATCATTAATGAGGCATCATTCCTAGCATTTATGTCTTAAGATGCTGATTCTAGAGTGTTCTATGGTTGCCTATATATAGGCTACGTTTTTGTACTTAAAATTAAGATTTAGATGAATGAGAATTAAGTTTATTTCTTTCAGTGTGAGCTTTGCTTGCATCCTTGTATTCTCGTGAGAATACTTGACAGTATCAAGGGATTGATCAACCTTGTGGTGTCTTCATGGCTAGGTTTGTAAGAGACGGGTTCTCTTAAGGTCCTACCTAGATCAACCGTCCGTTCATTACTTGATTCTAGCCGGTCCGTACATCCCCTCACATCAGAAGTGAATTCCCTTGGATTTGTGATTTCACCTTCCTTGCAACCTAAAATCAGATTTCTATTTCTCTTAGGCAATTCATCAAACAGTAGGTCTGCAATCAACTCTAATGATGTAATTAGATAATTTCCAGGATGACGATTAACCAATTCACCTCAGATTTATTACAACAACTAAGTTCCAGACTTAATCAAATCAGAAACTGAATTGAATCTACTTAGAAAAAGGAAATTATAACCTCTAAACACATCACAACTCAGAAGTAGCAGAACCTAATGAAATCTAAGATGAGTTATATATCTAAACTTCAAACAAAGATTTATAACAAGATCCAAATCTGAAACACAAATACAAACTCAAGAAAAATGAAATCTCCTTGACAATCAGTGCCCTGGATCCATCACAGCTCCTCAGGAATCAATGGCTTAGTTGCTCATGTTGATGGAGGAAATCTGGCCAAATCTCCTCTGAATCTCCATGGCAAAATGCAAGAGAAGAGAAGAAGATGAAGAAGATGAATCTGGAAGTTAAGAGAATCTGGAGAAGTGAAGAAAAGAAGAGAATGAATGAGAATGCTGGAATTCAATATCAGATCTGTTTTTCTCAAGCTTCTGGACGTCCAGTTTTGTTTTTAATTTTCCCTCCGTCTTCTCACCTCATTATCCACCATTTGAAGGCTTGTAATGTTGTATTTTGACATGTGAAACTTCCCTGCCTTCAGTTGTGCATTTTACTAAAGCCCAAGACATGTGTCACTCTCTTGAAACTCACTGGCCATGGAGCTATGCGTTTTACTTAGAGTTTTTCTTCATAGAATGCTACACTAGATCACACATGATTCTAGCTCTTAACCAGATTCAAAACACTGCGTTTTAACTCCTAATTCAAGATTTTTGGCTACATCTTTCCAGATTTTGTCCATTCTTCACCAATACTTCCACAATTAGAGAAAATCCCTTTCAATCCTACAATGATACACCAAATTCTCACAGCATCATTTCTTATCAAATATTGGAAATCTAAAGATAATTCCACATGAAAGTATTTAAATTCAATAGGAAATCACATTATTTAGTTGATCAAAATGTGGTTCATAAAATTCCCCTAAACTAGCACTTTGCACTCCTGGGCAAATATGATCAAATAGTTCCTGAAATCTCATTAACAACCAGCTATAAATTGAAATAGTATCCAATTATGATTCGTCATCTCAACCCAGTACTCAAGAGAAAAACCAGCATAATAAGGAATCAAATTGTCAATAAAAAGACTAGGAAATGATCTTAATTCAGCAAATTGCACAAGGAAAAGTGGAAGTATTCTCTCGGCAAGTGTTTCACTCTCCTCACCATTCCATTACAGGGTCATTTCACTCTTCTCTCTTAGCCTAGGCCCTACCATAAGCTTGACGAAACTCTAATATCTCCACCACTGAGTAGCATGAGGTAATTTTGCATCAAGAGGACTTCCCTTAAGGTTGTAATGTTGGAAAGGCTAAAGGATGGAATTTGGCCACTTGAGCAAGAATGCATGCATGCTGAAAACAAGACAGAAAGAATACAAACAACTCACAAATGAACTCTTCAACGCAAGCCATGAATGCAAATGCTAATGTATAGCTCTTATTGGAATACTGGAGTTATGAGATACTAGCTATAATCTTGTTTATAATTCTTTGCTTAGGCTTTTCCAAAAACTTTTTTTTCTCATTTCTTTTTTTTCTGCTGCTTATTGGCTCTTTTTTTTTGTATATCCTTTTTTTCAATTCGTTTTTTTTTCAACTGCCTTTTTCTTTCTTCTCCTTTTCTTTCTTCCATTTTTTAATTTTCACAGCTAGCATCCTAAGACAGAATTAGACAAAGGTAATACAAAATATCCTAACAATGAAAAAGCATGAAACTTGATGACCAAATGCAATACAATCTTACTTAAGTTGGCTAGTATGATATCAAAAGAATCATGAATGGCTCAATGGGGTTAAGCAAAAGTCAATATCAATGGATTGTGTTTGGAGTAAACTGGGCTTAGAATAGAATGCCTCTTTCATATGCAATTTCCCAAAGCAAAAATGTGGCCTCAATTAAGAGCTAGGTCAAGTTCTAGAGGGTCCTAGTACTAAGGAGATTGCACTCTTAATAAAAAGAATTTAGGCTCAAACAAGACCTTCCAACATGGGTTATTCTTCCCAAATCCAATACAACAGCTGAATAAAATCAATTCTAACCTTAATACAACATTTCTCAACCTCAAATGCTGAATCATCCCAAGAATAATTAGGTTTCAATGAATTCCCAGATTCCTAAATGTTCAAGTCAGAAAGTTATCAACATGATTTCAGAAAATCAAGCTTAGAACCAAAGAGATTTTTGGAGTAGCAAAGGTTTAGTGCAGCACAACTGATCTAGAAAGTGGATTATGCATAGACACTCAAAGCAAGAGACATGAGTGCTAAGTCATATCAGCAGTACACAATCTAAAACCAAGAATTTCAAAATCATCAAGATATTATCCTTCCCCACACTTAAATTCAGTATTGTCCTCAATACAGTCTGGAGCACATGAAAAGTCCAGAGTAAAAACAATGAAACAAAAGAAAGGAAAACAAGTAAAACACCATTTTTTTAAAAAAAAAATACTGAAATGACCTCTTTCCCCCACACTTATTCTCAAATCATTTAAGCATAAAATATCACTAGCAAGACACAAAAATGAAAAGCAAGCAATAGGGAAAAGAGGCAACCTGATATTCAAGGTGGCGGGAGTTTTCATGATAGAGTTTAAGCAAATGTCCATTGACCTTCAATGTGCAACCATTTTGCTCATCCAGAAGTTCCAACATGCCAAAATCATGCACTTTGGTAACTATATATGGACCATCCCATCTTGTATTGAGCTTCCCTTGTTTAAACTTGAATCTGGCCCTGAATAAGAGAACACGATCACCCTCCTTAAAATGTTTCCTTAAGATGCCTTTATCATGAATGAGCTTTGTCTTTTCCTTATACATCCTTGAATTCTCATATGCCTCAAGTCTGATTTCTTCTAACTCTTGTATCTGCATTTTTCTTTCAATTACAGTAGCTTCCATGTCCATATTGCAGATTTTTACAGCCCAATAAGCTTTATGTTCAAGTTCTACAGGTAAGTGGCATGCTTTTCCATATACTAGCCTATAAGGAGACATACCAATTGGGGTCTTGAAAGCTGTCCTATATGCCCATAAAGCTTCTTCTAATTTAACACTCAATCCCTCCTTGTTGGTCTCACAATCTTTTCAAGAATCTGTTTAATTTCCCTATTTAAAATTTCTGTTTGGCCATTAGTTTGAGGGTGATAAGCTATGGACATCTTGTGAGTTACTCATATTTAGCAAAAAGACCATCCAACAACCTATTACAAAAGTGTGTCCCTCTGTCACTAACCATGGCTCTAGGAATACAAATCTGGAAAATATATGAGACTTAATGAACTTGGCAACAGTGGCTGCATCATCCTTTTTGTTGGTATTGCTCCACCCATCTTGAAACATAATCCACAGCTAATAGTATATAATGATAACCAAAAGATGGAGGGAATGGCCCCATAAAATCTATCCCCCACACATCAAATATTTCACAGAAAAGCATTGGAACTTGGGGCATCTCATGTCTTCTACTATTTCCCCCAAAACGCTGGCACTTATCACACACTTTGCAGTAATTGTAGGCATCTTTAAAGAGTGTTGGCCAGTAGAACCCTGCTTCCAAAATCTTCCTAGAAGTCTTTTTAGCACCAAAATGTCCACCACATGCCCAAGAGTAAAGCATCCAAAATTCCAGTGACTTCTTCATTAGGGACACATCTCCGTATAATCTGGTCATTACACAGCCTCCAAAGAATAGGTGGATCCCAACAATAGTATTTGGCTTCACTCTTTAATTTTTGGGCCTGAATAGGTGAAAGTAAGAAAGGGAAGGTGGAATTAAATCTGTAACAAGGTAATTCACTATGTTAGCATACCAAGGTTCATGTTTAGTCATAGCCACTAACACAGAAGTAGGGAAGTCATCACAGATTAAGAAAGAATCAGAAACTCCCTTTGTATCTTCAGGTAGCCTACTCAAATGGTCTGCAACAAAGTTTTCAGCACCACTCCTGTCTCGAATTTCCAAATCAAATCTTGTAGCAATAGAATCCATCTCAATAACCTTGGCTTGCTATCTGTTTTCTTAAAAAGAAATTTCACAGCCGCATGGTCAGTATAAACAATAACATGAGAATTAAGAAGATAAGGTCTAAACTTGTCCAAAGCAAAGACAATTGCAAACAATTCTTTTTCAGTTGTAGTATAATTAATTTGGGCACTATCCAACATTTTGGATGCATATGCAATTACCCTGGATAGTTTACCGTCTTTTTGACCCAACATTGCACCTACTGCTGTATGAGATGCATCACAAGCTAGCTCAAATGGTGAATTCCAATCTGGTGCAGTGAGTATCGGCGGTGAGACAAGCATTGCTTTTAAAGTATCAAATGCATGTTTGCAGTCCTCATCAAAGTGAAAATCAACATCTTTTTGCATGAGTTTAGACAAAGGAGAAGCAATCTTGCTGAAATCTTTAAAAACCTTCTGTAAAAACCACAATGGCCAAGAAAAGATCTTAGTTCCTTTAAAGTCTTAGGATAAGGCAGAGATGAAATGACTTCTATTTTTGCTTTATCTACCTCAATGCCCCTTCTAGAAACTAAATGACCTAGTACTATGCCTTGATCCACCATAAAGTGACATTTTTCAAAATTCAAAAGCAAATTTTTCTCTATGCACTTGGCCAAGACTCTCTAGACAAGCAGAAAAATTATCCCCATACACTGTAAAATCATCCATGAATACCTCCATAGATGAACCTAGGAACTCACTAAATATAGCCATCATAGCCCTCTGAAATGTTCCCGGTGCATTACATAGCCCAAAGGGCATTCTTCTATAAGCAAAAGTTCTATAGGGACAAAGTAAAGGTAGTCTTATCTTGATCCTCTGGTGAAATCGGTATTTGGAAATATCCTGAAAATCCATCAAGAAAACAATAATTAGTTCTACCAAATAATCTCTCAATCATTTGATCCACAAAGGGTAATGAAAATGGTCCTTTCGTGTTGCATCATTTAGTCTTCTATAGTCAATGCACACACGCCATGCATTCTGTATCCTAGTTGGTATCAATTCATTTTTTCATTTTTAATAACAGTAATGCCACTTTTTTTAGGGACCACTTGTACAAGGCTGACCCATTCACTATCCGAGATGGGGTATTGATGCCTGCACTCAGGAGCTTAGTAACCTCTTTTTTAACAACATCTAAAATCAAGGGGTTGAGCCTATGTTGAGGTTGTCTAATTGGTTTCATCCCATCATTTAATAATATTCTGTGAGTACAAATTGAAGGATTGATTCCAGGTATGTCTGCCATAGACCAACCTATTGCCTTTTTATGTTTCTGCAAAACAGCAATTAATTGTTCCTCCTCTGTAATAGTGAGTGAAGTAGCTATAATCACTGGTAATTTATTATCTTCAGCAAGATATACATATTTAAGATTGGGGGGGTAGGGGTTTAAGTTCTAGTTCAGGGGGTTTCACCACAGAAGGAACCAACTCCTTAAGCTCCAAAGCTCTAACAAAATGCCACTGCAAGTCCTCACTTGATTCTGGATTTTGTGTCCTGTCATAATAGCAACCAGAGGGTAAACAACCAAGATGATAATGTACATTACGCAAGAATTTCATAAATTTAGCATTGAATTCTTGTGCAGATTCTTTATTTCTGAACACTTTTTAGCTTGATCTTGATTACAAGTAACTTGCTGCAATGATTGAAGTTCTCTCCTACATTGTTTAGCTTCTGCAGAAAACGTGGACAAAAATTCATGAATATGCTTTAACATTTGAAAAGGATATGAAGAATTAAAGTTATCTGCAGTGTTGATTAATGCATCATAAGGAGAATTCTGATGTAAATTATCCAAAATTGAATCGGATTGCGACTTTAATTTCTCAAAACAGTGAGCTGGTGGAATATGGAATTTTTGTTCCTTAGCATAAGCTTGTCTAGTGACCAAATCTCCTTTCTTTTCTTCATCAATATGCATTCTTGATGTTTCCAACATTGCTATATTGGTACTAGCTCTATCTAATGCAGATTTTGCAATATTCTCAGCTTCTGTAAAGTTAGAAAGTATACCTTTCCCAAACCCATTATTAGAGATTTCAGAAACAAAATCATCATCAAAAGAAGAGAGTTCAAAAGAAAATGTTTGCAATGTGGAAAGTGAGCTATCAACTGAATGAAAGTCAATACTACACACCTCATCATCACAAACAGAAAAATCATTGGGGCAGAAGAAGGAATTCATTATTGGCAAATCTAAATCAAATGTGGTGAGACCATACTCGTTCATGTTGAGAAGGGAAGGTTCACATTCAGCTACAGAGTCTTCTATGAAAGCATCAATGGCACTTACGCCCAATAATGAGTAATCTTCATATGGGTGCTTCATAGCTTCATAAACATTAAAACTGATCATGTGATCACCCACTTCCATTGTGATACAACCATCTTTCATACTAATCACTGTGTTGGCAGTTCGAAGGAATGGTCTCCCTAAGATCAGTGGTCCCTCAATGGTTGATTCATGGGACATATCCAAGACATAGAAATCTGCTAGAAAAATCAAGTCCTTAACCTTGACCAGAATATCTTCCAATAGCCCATGAGGTCTTCTAATGCTTCTATCGGCCAACTGAATGATCATACTAGTGTCTTTTATTGAATTAATGCCCAAAGATGTATAGATAGACAATGGCATAACATTTATAGCAGCACCCAAATCTAGGAGGGCACTAGCTATATTCAATTTACCAATCGTGCATGGAATTGTAAATGATCCTGGATCAAAACACTTCACTGGCAAATGTGGCTTTAAAAGTGCTGAAACACTTAAGAGCGTATTTGAACCAATTCATTGGGTTTGCATGTCCTCTTGTTAGTACACAGCTTCTTCAAAAATCTCACATACTTAGGCATACTTTTTAGGAAATCCAATAAGGGTACATTAACTTCCAGCTTGCTAAATAGATTCAAAGTATCTTTCTCAACTTGTTCATTAGACAATTTCCTACTAAGAAGAAATGATTTAGGAAAAGAAAGCTCTTAAATCTTTATCTCACTCTTACCCTTCCTTGATTGCTTCTGAATTTCTGGAAGTTCCTCATTCTGTTGACCAGAAGGAGTTGGGACTACTTTGGGTACTTCTTGCTGTAACTCCTTAATTCTAGAATGCTGAGAGTTTGCAGCCTAGGTTGCATTATCATCATGTGTGAAAATTGATTCTTTCTCTTTTTTCCTTGTTGACAATAATTTCTTCTCACATTTGCTTTCAGATTGAACTTGAGGGGTCACCACAGAATCATCATTTTGCTGCATATTATCAAATTCTTTAAGTTGTTCATCATCCTCATCCAAAGTAAAATTGACTTGTTTTCCAACTTGTCTTCCACTCCTCAAAGAAATGGCATTCAATGACTTTGGATTAATCACTGTATTTGAAGGTAGAGACCCTCCACCTCTTGCTTACAGATCGTTAAGTGTATTAGACATTTGAGTGACAAAATTATTCAGATTAGCAGACTTAGTTTCCCACTACTCAGTCTTCTGCTCCAATGCACTCATCCTAGAATTGGTCAAAGAATTGTTGTTGGCTATCTCAGATTTCATTTCCTTCATACATTGAATCAATTCAGCCATACCATTGTCATTTTTGGAGGAGGATGGACCTTGATGCTGTACTAAAGTTCTGGTATGTTCAGAATTCACTCTGTTGTCTTGAAACTTGTTTTGCATTGTTAGAGGTTTCTCTGATCCTTCCCTCCACCTAAAATTTTGATGATCCCTCCATCCCTCATTATAGGTGTTAGAATAAGGATTTCTTTGTGAAAATTGTCCTGATCTTCCTTGATAAACACCAGAAAGTTCTTCAATATGAGAGGGACAATTTTTACTTGTGGTGAGAACCCACAAGGAAAAAATTCCACGAACCCACAACCAATCTGAATATACGCACCCCAAGAACGTAAACAAAGGTCTGGTGATCTACTTGAACCCTTGAACACTGGAGAACAAGGACCCGAAGTGTTGAAAGACGCCACAAGGTTGATCAAGCCTTGATAAGTCTGTTAGTTCAATGAAGAACCCTAGAGAGAACCCCTCTCAAGTCAAAAATTGCAAAATGCAAGTTTTTCATTCAAATTCCAAATCTCCTCCAAAATGAGGGTTACAATATCTTATAGAGGATACATTCAAGATCTGACCTAAAAAGCATTAAATGCAATCTAGAAAATCAAAATATAATAAATTCATAAGGACTTGATTTAGGTAACTTGGAAACTCAAAAGTCAAATCTGCCAACTAATTATGAATTTTCGCTCAAATGCATTTAATGAAATATAATCAGCATATCAAGCCTAAAATATGATTAATTAGGCCCAAATGAGTCTTTTCATGTGTTGTACTTGATCCAGGCTCCTTAAATTGAAGTCTCCAAACCCAAGGTATGATCAGTAGCTCCATTTTCAGCCCAAATGACATTAGTGACGTTCTCAGCATTTTTATCCAGATTTGATGCTCCAACAAATGCCATTTGCTTTGTCAAGGTGTCTTGCACTAGCCCACTCAAAGCTTCCTTAATTCTTTTAGCTCTTGCTTTTGTGATTGGTCCAGTTGGGATTTGCAATGGATCATTGGAAGTTGAAGAGTTAGCTTGTTGTATCGTATCATTCCCTCTCTCCTGAAAAGGATTCGACCTCGAATCATCACCTGCATCAAAAGGAGATAAATCACTCACATTGAAAGTAGCACTAACATTATACTCACCAGGTAAATCAATTTTGTAAGCATTGTTATTGATTCTTTCAAGCACTTGAAATGGACCATCTCCTCTTGGAGCTAATTTGGACTTTCTTTGAGTTGGAAATCTTTCTTTCCTCATATGCACCCACACCTAATCACCAGGTTCAAAGAGAACACGCCTTCTTCCTTTGTTAGCCTTGGATGCATATTGCTCATTTTTCTTTTCAATTTGTTGTTTCACTTTTTGATGAAGTTGTTTCACTGTTTCAGCTTTCTTTGTCCCATCAAGACTTGCCCTCTCATCAATAGGCAATGGTAATAAATCCAAGGGAGTTAGTGGATTAAAACCATACACTATTTCAAAAGGAGAATAATCAGTAGATGAATGCACACTCCTATTGTAAGCAAATTCAATGAATCACAAGCAATTTTCCCAATTCTTCAAGTTCTTTTGAATCATAGTTCTAAGCATTTGAGTTAAAGTTCTATTAACTACTTCAGTTTGTCCATCAGTTTGTGGATGACAAGCAGTAGAAAAAAATAATTTAGTACCCAGCTTACCCCACAAAACCCTCCAAAAATGACTCAAGAATTTTATATCCCTATCAGAAATAATACTTTTAGTACCCAGCTTACCCCACAATTTCCTTAAAGAACAAATCAGCAATGTATGTGGCATCATCAGTTTTATGGCAAGCAATGAAATGTACCATTTTAGAAAATCTGTCAACAACCACAAATATGGAATCCATACCCTTTCTTTACCTAGGTAAACCCAAAATAAAATCCATTGATATATCTACCCAAGGTTCACTAGGCACAGGTAATGGGGTGTACAAACCATGTGGCAAGACTCTAGATTTAGCCTTTTTACAAGTTATGCATTTAGCATAGATTCTTTCCACATCACGTTTCATTTTAGGCCAAAAGAAATGCTCATGGAAAACATCCAAAGTCTTTTTCACACTAAAATGACCTATTAATCCTCCCCTATGTGCTTCTCATAAGTAATTCCCGCAAGGAACATTGAGGCACACACAATCTGTTTTCTCTTAACAAGTACCTATCAATCCTATAAAACTTTTCAAATGCTTTCTTTTCACAAGCAAGAAACACTTCAGCAAAATCAGCATCACTGGCATACAATTCCTTGATATATTCAAAACCAAGCAACCTAGCATTTAGAGTAGTAAGAAGAGTATACCTTCTTGACAATGCATCAGCCACCACATTTTCTTGACCTTTCTTGTATCTGATGATATATGGAAATGCCTCAATAAATTCCAGCCACCTTGCATGTCTCTTGTTCAGCTTACCTTGACCCTTAATGTGCTTCAAAAATTGATGATCAGTATGAATTACAAATTGTTTAGGCCAAAGGTAGTGTTGCCAATTCTCTAATGCTCTCTTAAGTGCATAGAGCTCCTTGTCATATGTTGGATACTTCAAGGCTACTCCATTTAACTTTTCACTAAAATAAACAATTGGCTTTCCTTCCTGTATCAAAACAACTCCTATTCCAACTCCAGATGCATCACATTCAATCTCAAAAGTTTTGTTAAAGTCAGGCAATACTAACACAGGTGCAGAACATAATTTATCCTTAAGTCTAATGAATGCGATATCTTGTTCTTTATCCCATTTAAAACTACAGATTTTTTAATAACTTCAGTGAGTGGTGTAGCAAGTGTGCTAAAATCTTTCACAAAGCGCTTATAAAAACTAGCCAAACCATGAAAGCTTCTCACCTCAGTTATGCTTTTAGGTGTTGGCCATTCTTTTATAGCTCTTATCTTTTCTTCATCAACTTCTATTCCTTTAGCACTTACCACAAAGCCAAGAAAAACAATTTTATCCATACAAAAATCACACTTTTTCAGATTTGCGAATAATTTTTCCTTTCCCAAAACATCAAGCAAAGATTGCAAATGATTCAAATGCTCATCAAGATTATTGCTATAAATCAGAATGTCATCAAAATAAATCACAACAAATTTCCCAATGAAAGCACGTAAAACATGATTCATTAATCTCATGAAAGTGCTAGGTGTATTAGTTAACCCAAATGGCATAACTAACCATTCATACAAAGCATGTTTTGTTTTGAAAGCAATTTTCCGTTCATCCCCTTCCCTCATTCTAATTTGATGGGATCCAGATTTCAAATCAATCTTAGAAAAGACAATAGAACCATATGATTCATCAAGCATATCATCTAATCTAGGAATGGGATGGCGATACCTTACAGTGATGTTATTCATAGCTCTGCAATCAATGCACATCCTCCAAGTTCCATCTTTCTTTGGGACCAAAAGTACCAAAACAGCACAAGGACTCAAGCTTTCTCTAACATATCCCCTTGCCATGAGCTCTTCCACTTGCTTTTAAAGTTCCTTTGTCTCCTCTGGATTTGGTGAGAACCCACAAGAAAAAAAATCCCATGAACCCACCCACAGCTGATCTGAATATACGCATCCCAAGAACGTAAACAAAGGTCTGGTGATCTACTTGAACCCTTGAACACTGGAGAACAAGGACCCGAAGTGTTGAAAGACGCCACAAGGTTGATCAAGCCTTGATAAGTCTGTTAGTTCAATGAAGAACCCTAGAGAGAACCCCTCTCAAGTCAAAAATTGCAAAATGCAAGTTTTTCATTCAAATTCCAAATCTCCTCCCAAAATGAGGGTTACAATATCTTATAGAGGATACATTCAAGATCTGACCTAAAAAGCATTAAATGCAATCTAGAAAATCAAAATATAATAAATTCATAAGGACTTGATTTAGGTAACTTGGAAACTCAAAAGTCAAATCTGCCAACTAATTATGAATTTTCGCTCAAATGCATTTAATGAAATATAATCAGCATATCAAGCCTAAAATATGATTAATTAGGCCCAAATGAGTCTTCTCATGTGTTGTACTTGATCCAAGCTCCTTAAATTGAAGTTTCCAAGCCCAAGATATGATTAGTAGCTCCATTTTCAGCCCAAATGACACTAGTGACGTCCTCAGCATTTTTATCCAGATTTGATACTCCAACAAATGCCATTTGCTTTGTCAAGGTGTCTTGCACTAGCCCACTCAAAGCTTCCTTAATTCTTTTAGCTCTTGCTCTTGTGATTGGTCCAGTTGGGATTTGCAATGGATCATTGGAAGTTGAGGAGTTAGCTTGCTGTATCGCATCAGGATTGCTTCTATAGGCTGGCCTATTAGGAATTGTTGCTCCTGGAATGAAATCAATTTGATGCTCAATTCCTCTAATGGGTGATAATCCAGGTGGAATCTCTTCTGGGAACACATCATCATATTCCTGCAATAAAGAACTAACAACACTTGGAAAGGAAGAGTTAATGTCATTAGTATCCAAAAAGGATTCCTTATAAACAAGGAGAAGCAAATGTTGTTCAGCCAAAAAGGCATTCCTCACTTCACTTTCTTTTGCATAAAAACTCAATTTCTTCTTCTCTTTTCTCTCTTCATTTTTTTCTGAAATTCTTTTTTTGAACTCTCAGCTTTCCTCTCCTTTTCATTCCCATTTCTTTTTGATGTCTCTCTCACATTTTTCATATCACTTTCTTTTTTATCTCTCTCTCTTTTCATCTAAAGTTGATCCTCATACACTTGCTTTGGGGTCAATGGTACAAGAGTAATGGTTCTATTGTTCATTACAAAAGAATATCTATATGTAGGCCCATCTTTCTTTACCTTTCTATCAAATTCCCAAGGTCTTCCCAAAAGTATATGTCCAGTATGCATAGGAACAACATCACATAATACTTCATCACAATACTTCTCAATTGAAAAAGAAACAAGAACTTGCTTATCAACTTTAATTTCCCCACATTCATTCAACCATTGCAGCTTGTATGGTCTAGGGTGTCTAACAGTGGGCAAATTCAATTTCTCAACCATTGTAGTGCTTGCAACATTTGTAACACTCCCACTATCAATTATCAAACTACATACCTTGTTATTAATGAGGCAGCAAGTATGGAAAATATTTTCCCTTTGCTCATTCAACTCATCTTCCTTCACTTGACAATTCAAGGCTCTTCTAACCACAAGGCATTCTCCTTCCATAGTATACTCAATCCCATCATCACTAGCATCTTCAAGTAGGGGTATGGAGTCATCACTTTCACTCTCACTTTCAGTTACAACTTCATTATTTTTCAGAATCATGACTCTCTTGTTGGGGCATTGAGAAGCAATATGACCTGTACCCAGACACTTGAAACATTTTATATCCCTATTTCTTGAAGTTTGAGAATCAGATTTACCTTTGCTCTTTGATGAAGCTTCTTCTTTGCCTTTAGTGGTCTCCTTTTGGATAGCTTTTTCTCCTTTCTTCCAATTTTGTTTGAAAGAAGAACTTGATCCAGAATGAAATTTTGAAGCACGTTTACGCTTGAGTTGCTTTTCCACCTTAATAGCCATATGCACCATGTCTTCTAGCTCCACATAATGATGCAATTCCACTATGTCAGCTATATCTTTGTTCAACCCACTTAGAAATCGAGCCATTGTTGCTTCTCTATCTTCTTGCACATTAGCTCTTATCATGGCCAATTCCATCTCCTTATTTTGCTCCTCCACACTCTTAGGACCTTGTGCAAGGGTCTGCAACTTTTGATAAAGCTCTCTAAAATAATGGTTGAGAACAAATCTCTTCCTCATTAGAGCTTTCATTTCTCTCCAAGTTGTTACAGGCCTCTCTCCATTATTCCTCCTATTAATACCCAATTTATCCCACCAAACAATGGCATAATCAGTGAATTCTATTGCTGCCAACTTCACCTTTTTAGCTTCAGAATAATTATGACACTCAAAGATCATTTCTATTTTCTTTTCCCACTCTAACTAGGCTTCAGGATCATTTCTACCTTGGAATGATGGTATCTTCATTTTGATGCTCCCAAGGTTCTCATCTACTCTATCTCTCTCCCTTGGGTTATTTCTCCCATGTCTTATCCCATACCTATCCCCTCTATGCCTATTCCTTATCCGTTTAACTTCAGATTCATACTCGAATTCATCCTCACTACCACCAACTTCATTATTTTCAGATTCAAAGTCATCCATAGAAACCTCCCTTTACCTTCCATGCCTTCTAGGATTAAGTCAAGCTCTTTGCAGATTTGCAATCTTTTCATCTTGTCCATCCATTCTATCCCTTATCTCTCCATAAACCACATTCATCCATTGAAAATGTTGCCGCATTGCCCTAAGGGTGTCTTCAATATTCATTAGATTTCCACCACCACTAGATGTCCCATCTGCATTAGACATTGTGACTTCAAGGAAAAATAATTATGTTAGTGAAGTAAAGTTCCTCACAAATTTCCTCACGTGTTTCCCTCAAGAATAATACTCAACACTCGTGTTTCACTCAAACTTGGCTTTTAAATTTAGGTATGTCACTCTTGCCTTTTTCCACTCTGAAATCCCTCTTGAGGCTCTTTAAAGAACTAAGCAATTTAAACAAAGCAATCACAATATGCAGAATCAGCCAACACTTAGGAACCTTGAGAAATTAAGAGTATTGAATATGGACTTCCAAGAAAAATCAAAATTCAATTGACACAAATATTGCAAAAGCCAAAACAGAATTTGGATATGAAGATGATTTGCTCAAAACACTTCCAGCACTATAATTTTTGTTTCTGTTCCTTTTTTTGGGTACTTTTTTTTTCTTGTCTTTCCCCTTTTTTTGTTTTTTTGTTTTCACTGAATAATGCAAAGAAAATCATGAAAATACGATAAACAAAACAGAACAAGCAATTTGAACTCAGAAATTCCAGAAAATGCGTTCTTTTCAAATGGGTATAACATGCCCTAGAAAAGTCAGATTTAGATGAAACCAAAACGAGAAGAAAGAAGGGATTCCAGACTATGAAAATGACCTACTAAATATCACAAAACTCAATGGAAAAGTGAATGAACAAGGATGACAATTTTGGTGACGGACAGAAACGCAGAAGACAAATAGACACAAGAAAAGGCACCAAATGAAGAACGAAAATGAAGGTAAACTAATAGAAAAATATGACCTGAGTTTAGATTCAAGGCTTTGATACCAAGTTGGTGAGAACCCACAAGGAAAAAATTCCACGAACCCACAACCAATCTGAATATACACACCCTAAGAACGTAAACAAAGGTCTGGTGATCCACTTGAACCCTTGAACACGGGAGAACAAGGACCCGAAGTGTTGAAAGACGCTACAAGGTTGATCAAGCCTTGATAAGTCTGTTAGTTCAATAAAGAACCCTAGAGAAAACCCCTCCTCTCAAATCAGATGAATTCCAAGAGGGATTGTTGACCTATTAGGTTGTACAACAAATTTTTCTTCTAACTCAATGATAGCCATCAGAACTGTATGAAGACGATGACTAATTATCTCACCAGAATGCCTAGACCAAAAATTGACTTCATGATTTTTAACACTATGTTAATATATAGAGTTTTTGCAGCTTATTCTTCCATACTAGACCACCTAGTGGGTTGCAAACCGCCATCTCTTTCTAACATACTACATAATTCTAAGAATGCTCTAGGAAACATTCTAATGATGTTTCGACTAGATGGACAACCACTTATTCTATTGATTATTTCATCACGTACCCTTTCTCTCTTGCTACTCAAACTATAAATTATTTATGGAGGACAAACTTCATTGTCATTGTGCAACAATACATACAAGTAGAGCTATTATTTTTTAATGCAATTCAAGCCACTGCCGTATCAATAAGTAGTATTGAGTTTCCAAGTCCATCTAACAAAATAAGTGAAATTTGCATATTAATAACTGAGTAAAGAAACAAATAATAAAGTCATGAGCAAGGTGTCATAAAGAAAAAAAACAAAGTCATGACTTAGCCGTGGTAAAAAAAAAAAAGTCATGAGCTAGCTATTTATGCAATGATTTTGATTAATGATGATTTATAATTAC
This sequence comes from Neltuma alba, assembly GCF_004799145.2. Classification (NCBI taxonomy): domain Eukaryota; kingdom Viridiplantae; phylum Streptophyta; class Magnoliopsida; order Fabales; family Fabaceae; genus Neltuma; species Neltuma alba. Next base: position 28,067 of record NW_021636656.1, on the reverse strand, counting down.
CAACCACTGGCAAAAATATTGTTAGCAAAAATTGTCATGAAGATGGAATCACTATGCTTGAAGCCAAACCCAAATAAGACATACTGATACTTCATATCAGTCCATGCCAATGAAATAAAATGATTTCATCCTTGTAGAATTAAATGATAACATGCCTCCTTTCTTTTTTTCACACAGATCGTGGGATGATAGGGATATATATGTGTTTAGTAGTTCATAGTTAATTGATCAAATAAAGAGTCCTATAAAAGAGTCCTATAAGTTAATTGAACATTTTGATAATAAATCCCTATACATTCTGGACAATAAGACATAATATGTCATGAAATTTATCTGCATTAAAATAAATAAACTTGTTAAATATAATTCATAAAAAAATTAAACTCATTGAAAATGTATATTGCGATCATCATATTAGGCTCCCTAACTTCATAAAATAATAACAAGCTAATTAACTAGAGAAGTTATATGAACAGGCTTAACATTTTAAAAACATTAATGGCTATTTTTAAATGTTTTATTTATTTCAAAGCTGAGCAAACTACGTGTGTATTTCATTATTGCTTTAACGTATACATAGTTACGTGCACACCAGAGCAAGAAAATTAAAACTGTATGTGTATTTCAAATCGTAACAATGAAGATGCAAACCGTAACAGTGTGCAAACTAGAGTAAGGAAATTAAAAAAAAAACTACATGTTGTTGAAGAAATATGCCCAGAAGAAAATGCTGAACAAGAAGAAAATAGATGATGAAGGCATATGGCAACGAATGGTGATGACGACGGCAGTGGCAACATTTTCTGGACCACATACAAGTCGGTGGTGAAGGTAGCAGAAGAAGAGAGAGTAGGGAAAGAAAGCTATTGAAGCATCTGGAAGAATGACTTTACTTTTTACAAAAGGACATTTGATGGAATATTATAAAATTAATAGGCGTAAATTAGTCAGGATATTTGGCCTCCCTCCAAACCACCCCAATTTAGAGGGAACCAAAATAAGGGATGAGAAGGGGAGGGGAGGGGAAATTGAGCGGACCCAAAATTTCCCCTTTCCTCTAAAATTTCTAACCAAATGAGGGAAGGGGATCATTTTCCCTCCCCTTCCCACCCTCCCCTCCAACCAAACACACCCTTAGGTGGCCAAAAATAGGGTCTTATGAGAGGGGGAAGTGTCTATTTATAAGCCAAACCTCTTATATTAGCCATCCAAGATCAAGCTAATTACAATGGCGATGTGTCAACACCTTAAGCCTTCTTGCACTAATTTTCCTTCTTAATTTAATTCCAAGTGAAAATGATTTTTCAAAGTCAAAATCCTCTCTACCCTTGGCTTGACAAGTGGCACCTTAATCCTCTCCATTCATGACTTGACAAGTAGCATAATGCGGGCCAAGTAAAAGACAAGAGGGTGCTTTTTACTTTATCAGTGCATTTTGCTCTGAAAACAATTCCTATTTTATAATTACAATATCCTGGCCACTATAATTATTTTTTATCAAATTCATAACCCATTCTTATCATCTTTCACTTCCCAAAATGCCCTCCTTTGTTACCATCACAATTTTCTATTAATTGCAAAGAAGAAAACTATTTTTCTTTTCACAGGGATTTATTTACGCGGGATGACATTTAAGAAAATTCTGAACATTTAAGGGGATTCCTTCAGCTCCATAATCTCTTATAATTCCTTGTGATACCTTGTGAATTTTCTCAAAATTTTATTTCCGTTAAAAGTATTTATTTGCAATTTTCCAAATAAAAGTCCCCAAATTGGCTTAATTAGCCCTTAAATTCCTTTATAATTTTTCTAAGGGTAACTTGGGAATACAACTACTTATACACTATCATATAATTCCTGAGGTACATTATCCCTATTTTTTCTCAATTTTCTGAGCCTCAAAAATATTTTTTCATAATTAATTTTTGACCAATTTTTCTTAATTTGTCAAACTTTCAAAACTAACTGAAAATTGATAATAAACATTTCCCATCAAAATTCTGACTTTTTGAGACTACTATACTCTTCAGGGGTCTTTTCTCTAGTTTCCATAATTATTCCTTAATTTTTGAGATTTTATAACATATTTTCTAAAATTACATAATTCTACCCATAACTTTTGAGGAATTGTACTTTTGTCCTAATACTATCTTAACTTTAAGAATTGTGTCCCCTCATTTCTTCCTGTTATTCTAGCCCTTAAATGTCTAGGAATATCCTTACTCCTATTTACTAAATCACTGGATGTGACAGCAGTAGCTACCTATTTCTTAGGTTACTCTCTCACTATTATTCCTTAGTTGGACTAATTCTAGTAACTTGTTACTTCCCTAAATAGGGTTTTTGTCATACTGGGTTTTTCTTGAACTAATGCACAATTTAAACCTTTACCAAAGCCTATTAATTTGACCGTGTTGTTACGCCTTAGGGTCAAATACAAGAAATTTATAACTGGATCCAAGAGATGCAGTATAGCAGTGTAATTTGGGTCATGTTCACATAGAGCTTTTATTGATGACCTAAGCTAGACTAAATGCCTTGCAAAGTAATGAAAGGGGTTTGGATTCTAAATATTAACTTGAACTATAATGAAACCATATATAATGAAAATAAACCTAAACTACTCTTAGTGTGTGCTTATGACTTATTAGATTCAATTAAAACCCTTTTCTTCCAAAACTTATTAGATTCAATTAAAACCCTTTTCTTCCAAAACAACCAACATGATCATGCTGAATGAGAGGGAAGCAAGTAGTCAAAATTGAATACACACACACACACACACAATCACATATATTAAAGAGCATAAATCCCCATGAACTAGTATAAAACACAAATTAATCATCCAACAGTGCTTATAACCATAATCAAAGAGTTTAACTATAAATTACTATTCCTATGACCTAGGAAATCATAAACCCATAACTAAATAAAGGATGAAACAAGAAAACTCCCCTAGTGAGATTGGGAACTCAAGCACCATCTTCTATCTTCAAGAGGGTGGAACCCTAGCCCTCCACAGCTTCAAGAGCAACTCCAATCAGAGTGAAATGTTAGCCATAGTAGCTAGGAGTGAAGGAACATGAGATAAAATGAAGAAAAAAATAAAGAAATAGATGGGGAAGAAGATAAAGATGGATATGCAAGAAGATGAGTGAAAAGAGGTGTTGGAGATAAGAGAATAGAGTGTTATTTTGAAAATAGGGTTTCTAAGGGTTAAGGGGTTAATCTGGGTCAGATTATATGAATGGGTACTCCATTTTTGTGTTCTGATTTGAATCTGGCATTGTTGATATGAGGGGTTTCACCGTGGCCAACCCACAGCCAATGTTGTAGCCAACAGGTCCTGAGAGTCCTCAACCTAGATCCAGATCATTGGCCATGGCAAACCTACATATAATGTCATGGCCAACAAGTCTCAAGAGTCTTCAGCCTAGATCCAGATCATTGGCTGTGGCTCACCACAGCCAATATGATAGCCAACAGCTCTAGAATCAATACTCTTAATTCTTATGTTGTGTAATCCTTTAGTCTTCAATCTTGGCTCTAATTCTCAAGTGTCCTATAATGAAAAGCAATAATTTGAAGCATTAATTGTCTTAGAAATCAATTGAATACAATTACTAACCAATTATGACAATTTTATCTTAAAAAAGACACTAGCTCAGAGCAAAGACTCTTAATCCAAATTAAGCATAATTTTCACAAAAAGAGCCACTAACCCGTGATAAAAACCTTGAAAATGATATGAAAAGACATAGAAGAATTGGGTTCAATCACCTATATTCTATTCATTTCATGGCCTTAAAATTAGAAAATCAAGTCAAAAATTTTCTTCTCAAATTACTATTCATAGAGTAACGTTAAAATCTTGGCCAACTTTGACAATTCATTATTAATTCTAGAAAAATTTAAAAGAAGTGGTTCTAATTTCTATTTGAAGCTTTTACAATTCTCTATACATAAAAAATATACATCTGGGCTTAAACCACCTCATTTCATACAGTTAATTACGTGAAAATGTACTATTTATTTTGTTAAAAAGTACTTTTTAGATTTTCTACCCTAGGTTTGAGCAATCATATATTTTAGCATACATATGATGCGATACAGCAAGCTAACTCCTCAACTTCCAATGATCCATTGCAAATCCCAACTGGACCAATCACAAGAGCAAGAGCTAAAAGAATTAAGGAAGCTTTGAGTGGGTTAGTGCAAGACACCTTGACAAAGCAAATGGCATTTATTGGAGTATGAAATCTGGATAAAAATGCTGAGGATGTCACTAATGTCATTTGGGCTGAAAATGGAGCTACTGATCATATCTTGGGCTTGGAGACTTCAATTTAAGGAGCTTGGATCAAGTACAACACATGAGAAGACTCATTTGGGCCTAATTAATCATATTTTGGGCTTGATATGCTGATTATATTTCATTAAATGCATTTGTGCGAAAATTCATAATTAGTTGGCAGATTTGACTTTTGAATTTCCAAGTTACCTAAATCAAGTCCTTATGAATTTATTATGTTTTGATTTTCTAGATTGCATTTAATGCTTTTTAGGTCAGATCTTGAATGTATCCTCTATAAGATATTGTAACCCTCATTTTGGGAGGAGATTTGGAATTTTGAATGAAAACTTGCATGTTGCAATTTCTGATTGAGAGGAGTTCTCTCTAGGGTTCTTCATTGAACTAACAGACTTATCAAGGCTTGATCAATCTTGTGGCGTCTTTCAACACTTCGGGTCCTTGTTCTTCCGTGTTCAAGGGTTCAAGTAGATCACCAGACCTTTGTTTACGTTCTTGGGGTGCGTATATTCAGATCGGTTGTGGGTTCGTGGGATTTTTCCCTTGTGGGTTCTCACCATCTTGGTATCAGAGCTTTGGATCTAAACTCAGGTCATATTTTTCTGTTAGTTTACCTTCATTTTCGTTCTTCATTTGGTGCCTTTTCTTGTGTCTGTTCGTCTTCTGCGTTTCTGTTCATCACCGAAATTGTCATCCTTGTCCATTCACTTTTCCGTTGAGTTTTGTGAAGTTTAATAGGTCATTTTCATAGTTCGGAATCCCTTCTTTCGTCTCGTTTTGGTTTCATCTAAATCCAACTTTTGTAGGGCAAGTTATACCCATTTGAAAAGGACGCATTTTCTGGAATTTCTGGGTTCAGATTGCTTGTTCTGTTTTGTTTATGGTATTTTTGTGATTTTCCTTGCATTATTCAGTGAAAAAAAAAAAAAGAAAAGAAAAGGGAAAAGACAAGAAAAAAAAAAGGAAAAAAAAAAGGTACCCAAAAAGAAAGGGACAGAAAAAAAAAACGAAAAGAAATTATAGTGCTGGCAGTGTTTTGAGCAAATCATCATATCCAAATTCTATTTTGGCTTTTGCAATACTTGTGTCAATTGAGTTTCTGACTTTTCTTGAAGGTCCATATTCAATACTCTTAATTTCTCAAAGTTCCTAAGTGTTGGCTGATTCTGCATATTGTGATTGCTTTGTTTAAATTGTTTAGTTCTTTAAAGAGCCTCAAGAGGGATTTCAGAGTGGAAAAAGGCAAGAGTGATATACCTCAATTTAAAAGCCAAGTTTGAGTGAAACACGAGTGTTGAGTGTCATTCTTGAGGGAAACACGTGAGGAAATTTGTGAGGAACTTTACTTCACTAACATAATTAATTTTCCTTGAAGTCACAATGTCTAATGCAGATGGGACATCTGGTGGTAGTGGAAATCCAATGAATATTGAAGACACCCTTAGGGCAATGCAGCAACATTTTCAACGGATGAATGTGGTTTATGGAGAGATAAGGGATAGAATGGATAGACAAGATGAAAGGATTGTAAATCTGCAAAGAGCCCAACCTAAACCTAGAAGGCATGGAAGGCAAAGGGAGGTTTCTATGGATGACTTTGAATCTGAAAATAACAAAGTTGGTGGTAGTGAGGATGAAGTCAATTCTGAATCTGAAGTTGAACTGATAAGGAATAGGCATAGAGGGGATAGGTATGGGAGAAGATATGGGAGAAATAACCCAAGGGAGAGAGATAGAGTAGATGGGAACCTTGGGAGCATCAAAATGAAGATACCATCATTCCAAGGTAGAAATGATCCTGAAGCCTACTTAGAGTGGGAAAAGAAAATAGAAATGATCTTTGAGTGTCATAATTATTCTGAAGCTAAAAAGGTGAAGTTGGCAGCAATAGAATTCACTGATTATGCCATTGTTTGGTGGGATAAATTGGGTATTAATAGGAGGAATAATGGAGAGAGGCCTGTAACAACTTGGAGCGAAATGAAAGCTCTAATGAAGAAGAGATTTGTTCCCAACCATTATTTTAGAGAGCTTTATCAAAAGTTGCAGACCCTTACACAAGGTCCTAGGAGTGTAGAGGAGTACAATAAGGAGATGGAATTGGCCATGATAAGAGCTAATGTGCAAGAAGATAGAGAAGCAACAATGGCCCGATTTCTAAGTGGGTTGAACAAAGATATAGCTGATATAGTTGAATTGCATCATTATGTAGAACTAGAAGACATGGTGCATATGGCTATTAAGGTGGAAAAGCAACTCAAGCGAAAAGGTGCTTCAAAATTTCATTCTGGATCAACTTCTTCTTTCAAACAGAATTGGAAGAAAGGAGAAAAAGCTATCCAAAAGGAGACCACTAGAGGCAAAGAAGAAGCTTCATCAAAGAGCAAAGGTAAATCTGATTCCCAAACTTCTAGAAATAGGGATATAAAATGTTTCAAGTGTTTGGGTACAGGTCATATTGCTTCTCAATGCCCCAACAAGAGAGTTATGATTCTGAAAAATAATGAAGTTGTGACTGAAAGTGAGAGTGAAAGTGATGACTCCATGCCCCTACTTGAAGATGCTAGTGATGATGGGATTGAGTATGCTGTGGAAGGAGAATGCCTTGTGGTTAGAAGAGCCTTGAATTGTCAAGTGAAGGAAGATGAGTTGAATGAGCAAAGGGAAAATATTTTCCATACTCGCTGCCTCATTAATAACAAGGTATGTAGTTTGATAATTGATGGTGGGAGTGTTACAAATGTTGCAAGCACTACAATGGTTGAGAAATTACATTTGCCCACTGTTAGACACCCTAGACCATACAAGCTGCAATGGCTGAATGAATGTGGGGAGATTAAAGTTGATAAGCAAGTTCTTGTTTCTTTTTCAATTGGGAAGTATTGTGATGAAGTATTATGTGATGTTGTTCCTATGCATGCTGGACATATACTTTTGGGAAGACCTTGGGAATTTGATAGAAAGGTAAAGAAAGATGGGCTTACAAATAGATATTCTTTTGTAATGAACAACAGACCCATTACTCTTGTACCATTGACCCCAAAGCAAGTGTATGAGGATCAACTTAAGATGAAAAAAGAGAGAGATAAAAAAGAGAGTGATATGAAAAATGTGAGAGAGACATCAAAAAGAAATGGGAGTGAAAAGGAGAGAAAAGATGAGAGTTCAAAAAAAGAATTTCAGAAAAAAAATGAAGAGAGAAAAGAGAAAAAGAAATTGAGTTTTTATGCAAAAGAAAGTGAAGTGAGGAATGCCTTTTTGGCTGAACAACATTTGCTTCTCCTTGTTTACAAGGAATCCTTTTTGGATACTAATGACATTAACTCTTCCTTTCCAAGTGTTGTTAGTTCTTTATTGCAGGAATATGTTGATGTGTTCCCAGAGGAGATTCCACCTGGATTACCACCCATTAGAGGAATTGAGCATCAAATTGATTTCATTCCAGGAGCAACAATTCCTAATAGGCCAGCCTATAGAAGCAATCCAGAAGAGACAAAGGAACTTCAAAGGCAAGTGGAAGAGCTCATGGCAAGGGGATATGTTAGAGAAAGCTTGAGTCCTTGTGCTGTTCCGGTACTTTTGGTCCCAAAGAAAGATGGAACTTGGAGGATGTGCATTGATTGCAGAGCTGTGAATAACATCACTATAAAGTATCGCCATCCCATTCCTAGATTAGATGATATGCTTGATGAATTGCATGGTTCTATTGTCTTTTCTAAGATTGATTTGAAATCTGGATACCATCAAATTAGAATGAGGGAAGGGGATGAATGGAAAACTGCTTTCAAAACAAAACATGGTTTGTATGAATGGTTAGTTATGCCATTTGGGTTAACTAATGCACCTAGTACTTTCATGAGATTAATGAATCATGTTTTGCGTGCTTTCATTGGGAAATTTGTTGTGGTTTATTTTGATGACATTCTGATTTACAGCAAGAATCTTGATGAGCATTTGAATCATTTGCATTGTGTGCTTGATGTTTTGAGAAAGGAAAAATTGTTTGCAAATATGAAGAAGTGTGATTTTTGTATGGATAAAATTGTTTTTCTTGGCTTTGTGGTGAGTGCTAAAGGAATAGAAGTTGATGAAGAAAAGATAAGAGCTATTAAAGAATGGCCAACACCTAAAAGCATAACTGAGGTGAGAAGCTTTCATGGTTTGGCTAGTTTTTATAGGCGCTTTGTCAAAGATTTTAGCACACTTGCTGCACCACTCACTGAAGTTATTAAAAAGTCTGTTGGTTTTAAATGGGATAAAGAACAAGATGTTGCATTCATTAGGCTTAAGGATAAATTGTGTTCTGCACCTGTATTAGTATTGCCTAACTTTAACAAAACTTTTGAGATTGAATGTGATGCATCTGGAGTTGGAATAGGAGCTGTTTTGATGCAGGAAGGAAAGCCAATTGCTTATTTTAGTGAAAAGTTGAATGGAGCAGCCTTGAAGTATCCAACATATGACAAGGAGCTCTATGCACTTAAAAGAGCATTAGAGAATTGGCAACACTACCTTTGGCCTAAACAATTTGTAATTCATACTGATCATCAATCTTTGAAGCACATTAAGGGTCAAGGTAAGCTGAACAAGAGACATGCAAGGTGGCTGGAATTTATTGAGACATTTCCGTATGTCATCAGATACAAGAAAGGTAAAGAAAATGTGGTGGCTGATGCATTGTCAAGAAGGTATACTCTTCTTACTACTCTAAATGCTAGGTTGCTTGGTTTTGAATATATCAAGGAATTGTATGCCATTGATGCTGATTTTGCTGAAGTGTTTCTTGCTTGTGAAAAGAAAGCATTTGAAAAGTTTTATAGGATTGATGGGTACTTGTTTAAAGAAAACAGATTGTGTGTGCCTCAATGTTCTTTGCGAGAATTACTTGTGAGAGAAGCACATGGGGGAGGATTAATGGGTCACTTTGGTGTGAAAAAGACTTTGGATGTTTTGCATGAACATTTCTTTTGGCCTAAAATGAAACGTGATGTGGAAAGAATCTGTGCTAAATGCATAACTTGTAAAAAGGCTAAATCTAGAGTCTTGCCACATGGTTTGTACACCCCATTACCTGTGCCTAGTGAACCTTGGGTAGATATATCAATGGATTTTATTTTGGGTTTACCTAGGTCAAGAAAGGGTATGGATTCCATATTTGTGGTTGTCGATAGATTTTCTAAAATGGCACATTTCATTGCTTGCCATAAAACTGATGATGCCACATACATTGCTGATTTGTTCTTTAAGGAAATTGTAAGACTTCATGGTGTTCCTAAAAGTATTGTTTCTGATAGGGATACAAAATTCTTGAGTCATTTTTGGAGGATTTTGTGGGGTAAGCTGGGTACTAAATTATTGTTTTCTACTGCTTGTCATCCACAAACTGATGGACAAACTGAGGTAGTTAATAGAACTTTAACTCAATTGCTTAGAACTGTGATTCAAAAGAACTTGAAGAATTGGGAAAATTGCTTGTCATTCATTGAATTTGCTTACAATAGGAGTGTGCACTCATCTACTGATTATTCTCCTTTTGAAATAGTGTATGGTTTTAATCCACTAACTCCTTGGATTTATTACCATTGCCTATTGATGAGAGGGCCAGTCTTGATGGGACAAAAAAAGCTGAAACAGTGAAACAACTTCATCAAAAAGTGAAACAACAAATTGAAAAGAAAAATGAGCAATATGCATCCAAGGCTAACAAAGGAAGAAGGCGTGTTCTCTTTGAACCTGGTGATTGGGTGTGGGTGCATATGAGGAAAGAAAGATTTCCAGCTCAAAGAAAGTCCAAATTAGCTCCAAGAGGAGATGGTCCATTTCAAGTGCTTGAAAGAATCAATGACAATGCTTACAAAATTGATTTACTTGGTAAGTATAATGTTAGTGCTACTTTCAATGTGGCTGATTTATCTCCTTTTGATGCAGGTGATGATTCGAGGTCGAATCCTTTTGAGGAGAGGGGGAATGATGCGATACAGCAAGCTAACTCCTCAACTTCCAATGATCCATTGCAAATCCCAACTGGACCAATCACAAGAGCAAGAGCTAAAAGAATTAAGGAAGCTTTGAGTGGGCTAGTGCAAGACACCTTGACAAAGCAAATGGCATTTATTGGAGTATCAAATCTGGATAAAAATGCTGAGGATGTCACTAATGTCATTTGGGCTGAAAATGGAGCTACTGATCATATCTTGGGCTTGGAGACTTCAATTTAAGGAGCTTGGATCAAGTACAACACATGAGAAGACTCATTTGGGCCTAATTAATCATATTTTGGGCTTGATATGCTGATTATATTTCATTAAATGCATTTGTGCGAAAATTCATAATTAGTTGGCAGATTTGACTTTTGAATTTCCAAGTTACCTAAATCAAGTCCTTATGAATTTATTATGTTTTGATTTTCTAGATTGCATTTAATGCTTTTTAGGTCAGATCTTGAATGTATCCTCTATAAGATATTGTAACCCTCATTTTGGGAGGAGATTTGGAATTTTGAATGAAAACTTGCATTTTGCAATTTCTGATTGAGAGGAGTTCTCTCTAGGGTTCTTCATTGAACTAACAGACTTATCAAGGCTTGATCAATCTTGTGGCGTCTTTCAACACTTCGGGTCCTTGTTCTTCCGTGTTCAAGGGTTCAAGTAGATCACCAGACCTTTGTTTACGTTCTTGGGGTGCGTATATTCAGATCGGTTGTGGGTTCGTGGGATTTTTCCCTTGTGGGTTCTCACCAACATATCAATTTTAAGTGATTTACTATTTGTTTTAAAGCTTAGGATGTTCATTGGCAGATTTATTCATTTACTTTACTTTTACTCTGCCTCAACTTTACTGCACATTAAGAGTCATTTATCCCCTTTACTTTAAATTAACATATCATAATAATTCCTTGCATACTCATTATCATTCCAACATTACCTAATTCATTCTCATGCATTAACATGCTCCATCATCCATGCCATTAACATTAACATTACATAATATCATTGCCATTATCCATATATACATTAACACAGGAATTACATAATATAATATAATACATTTCTTCAATTCTTCTCTTCTTTTCTTTGCTTCCACTTCTTGCATCCTCTTGCTTTCTCATTAACACCTATTAGGGTTGGTCAAGGGAAGTTGAGATTCAAGAGAATCTCAATTGCCAACATTACCTATATGTGTGTAAGACAAGTGCTAAGTGTATGACGTGCTTGGTCTCATGCTCTCATGCTTATAAAATGACATCCTCTAATGCTCAATATTTTATTCACACATGGCCATGGAATATACAAGAAACAAAGCAACATTCAATCTTTTATATTCTAAATCATCGTCAAGTAACATCACACACAAACATGCATATCAAGCACACAATAAGGCCAAGTTCACTACCTTGTGTCATTGAGCTTTCTCTTGCCTCCAACTATTTCGGTTGCTTGCTCAACCTTTTTTATTCATATTTCTTGATATCTTATGGCCTTAAATATATTAGCACATAATGTTATTAACTCATTAGATCCATAACCATAATCAACATCAACACTTTGCTCATGTCCCCAGAAAATGAATAGGTTGGCTTTAATGAATTTAAAGCCTATTTATACACTATCCAGGAGAAGTCAAAATAAATTGTCTATGGTTGACTTTTGATCTGAGAAAAATTAAAAAAATTTCCTATGATGAAAAGGTAGTATTGGTGCCTAGAGATAGAGTCTCGGAGTCATGGGCTAATAGAGAAAATTCGGTCAAGTTTATTTCGAAGTAAATATTATTAAATGTTTAATAGAGAGAAAAGAATAAAACACATCCCTCTCTATGAACATGTATATATGTAATGCCATGTAAGGTTATTTGTGATGAAAAAAGGGTGTCAGAATATGTCCTAAGGTTACCGGATAAGTTAGGACCCAAAAAAAGTACCCAATATGGTGATAAAACTGTAAAATACGTGTAGGATTGAGCAAAGAACCTGTAACCTATCATGCTTGCCTGTAACCTGAAAATTTTTTACCCATTTAGGCCTGCCCAAAAAACATGTAAAATAGGCAGGCTAGAAGCATAAACAGGCGAGCCACGGGCACAACCTTGGGCTGCCTGTGCCCACCTATATTTTTTTAATTTTTTATATGTATGTATCTTATTATAATACTTTATTTTTTTCCTACCCATGTAAAAGTAATAACTTTGGTTCAGTGGCTCAAGTGCTTTGCCTATTACTTGTCTTCACTCCCAAGTTCGATTCCCATAATCCCATCCCATTGTTAAATATTTTTATCATTTTTTATATAATATTTAAATTAAATTTTAGAACTCAAAAAGCCCTCTCACTTCCTCATATCTCCCACCGCCATTTTCTGCCTTTCTCTAATCCTCTCTAGTCTTCAACTCTCCATACATCACCTTTTTTTCGCCAGTCCCTTCCTCCTCCATCCACTCCTTTCTTCTTCTTCCCCTTCTCTCACATTGTTGTTACCATCTTTTCCTCCACCGCTTCTAAGACATCTCACCCTTGACCTCTGATCTCGACCACGTGGCAGCAACGGTGACTTGTGGGTAATACTCATGGCCTTATATGAAATTTTTCTGCCCTCTTTCAGTCTTCTTTGTCACACCTCCTTTATTACCTTGTTATATAGCAATTAGAATCCTTTAGGATCATTGTATAGGCCTTAGGTATAAGAAAAATTCAAATATGAAATTTTCATTTTCGGTTTACTATTCACAATTCACAGTATTTTAGGCCAATTTTGAAAATTTATAACTAAATGTAGCAAAATCAAAGCTGAGTGGTTCCAATTTCTATTTGAAGCTTGTCATGCCTTCTATAAATGAAAAATACTCATTAGCCTCATATCCTTCCGAAACAGAGCCAAAAAATTCGACAAGTTGTACTGTTCATTTGGTCAATTTTTAAATTTCTAGTATTTTAGCCCAAATTTGGAAGGGCATATATCTCTTAGCACAAAACTCCAAATTTAATGATCTATCTCTTATTTTTAAAGCTAAAAATAAAGATCTATAAGCCTGCCAAATTTTAAGTCCAAATTTGCCTATTTGCTCATTATTTTATGTGACACAAGATTGTCCCTGTTTTAGGCATTTTTATCCCCTAATTCATTATCTGTTGAATTTCTTTTCCTTTTTCCATGTGATATACCAATGAAGCGTCCCATTATCCATATTTCTACCATCAAAGCACATTATATTAACTTGGATATAAAAAGGGCATTGTCTAGAATTCATTACAACATCATCATAAAGTTTACCAAAATATTACATTTGTTCATATATCATCACAAAATCCATAATGCTCCTTGCCCTTGTCCAAGGATGAACCACTTCCTAGGAGGGAATGAGATTTCATAGAAATCTCAGTAGCAATGAACTATAATTCTCATGTAAATCAAGCAAGATATAATGTGACATACTTTGAAACTTCAAGACATCCTCAAATGCATATTTCCATACCAAAAGAGGAACATCAACACTTTCACATTAGCATATTTCCATGTATTTGGCTAAAGCACAATCAAAGGTTAGCAAATCAACAATTATCACAACACAAATTTCTCAGTTCAAGCAACTAACATAATCAGATTAAAAAAGCAAGATAAACACTTAAATTATAATTCAATACTACCTCTTAGTCCTTGTACAACTCAGTCTCCTTAAGGAAATATGATTCTTCTTGTTTCCTCTCCTCAAAGCCTATTAATCCAAGCATTCAGACCGAATTGGGGTAGCATTTTTCCTTGAATTTTCATGCAAAAACCTAATCAAAATAAGCTTAAATCTTAGCTGTAGCAAGGCTTAGACATACCTTGATGATTCCTTGATAAAAGCTTGCTAATTCCTTCCCCAAATCACTCAAGAATTTTAGTCCACAAGTCTGGAATTCAAATGAATAGAACCTCCCCTTAGTTTTCCCAATTTCTACCTATTTTTGGTATTTTAAGGGGATATTTATAGGTAAAATATTCTGCCATTTTCCCCTTATTTTGGATAACCAAAGTGCCACCTAAGAGGGGCACTTGGCTACCATCAAGTGTAAGAAACATTCAGATCGAGCCATGTGTCCATTTGCTAGAATATTCCAAGATTTTTACATGAAAACTAGGTTTTATTTCAATTTAATTGAAGGGTCCAGAAACTGTACAAAATTAGGCCTCTTCCAGGCCCAATGTGGGGTCCACTTATGGTTTAGGATGGCCCAAAAAGATGGGTCAAATAAAATCACAATTCTAAACCATTTTGAAACTTTATCAATTACTATTCACTAGTGACATTTCATAATTTTTGTATGCCTCTAAAAATTTATTTCTCTTCATGAAAAATCCCATTTTAATATAAGGATATGATTTGAAAATTTTTAGAATTTTTCTCTACCTCTAACTATTTATTTTGAATTTTCCTTGATTAGGCGTCTATTGGTAAGACTGTGGGAAATAAATTCCCATAAACTAATCCTTGAGCTTCCAAGGCCTAAAATAAATTTTATAAATTTTTATAAATATTTAAATAATTAATTCATATTTTTATCATAATTATTGAGGTCTTTAACTATTTAAAATAATTATTTTTCTCTGACTTTTTACTATTTTTCCAGAAAAACCTTCGTATTCAGAAAATTCCATAATAATTTATTTTCACATGATTTTCACCTTTAGAGCTTTCGTTGAGGTTCCAAAACCTGTAATTCACACTTCTATTATTTTTTTGGATTTTTTGAAAAAATTTTCAAATTTTTCTATTTTGCCCTTCCTACACCGATAATTCTGAAAATGCCAGCCAGGGTCCTATCAGGGTTTCTCATCAAAATTTGTTTCATTCCTCTGTCTACATTCTATATCGGCCCTTATCCTAGTTTTTAACTCCTTATGTCCAGATGAAATTTTTTAGGATGTGACATTCTTCATCTTCTTCAATCTATCATCTTCATTTTCATAAATGGTTCTACCCTTCTTATTCTTATGATTTTTTTATAAAATTTTTTGATTTTTTGATTTATTTTTTACTTTGAAAATTTTGTTGAGGTATGATCAATGCTGTAATAGTGGTTGTTTGATTCATTTTGTAGTCTTTCTCTTTTAAGGAGAGTTTTTTTAGGAAATAATAAACAGGCCAACCCGTCCTTACGCAAACAGACACGAGTTTGTGCTAACCCGTTTATTACGGGTTCAAACTAGTTGATTACGATTATGGGTTGCCCTGTGCCTATGTAATCTTAAATAGGTAGGGCACGAGTTGGGCAGCCTATTAGTCTACCCTAAATACGTGGAGGGATAGTCAAAACTGAGAGGGAGCGCAAATTTATTCCTATTTTCCTCTATATTTTAATGCTAATTTGATAAGGGGAGATGGATGGAATCATACAATTTTTTAAGGGGCATGCTTAGAAGAAATGAAATTATTTAATAAAAAATTAAGTTCTAATCACATGTGTGTTTAGGTGGCATGCATGTGACATCATCTTGAAGAGGAAAAATATGATGAAGAAACCTAGCAAATTACATGGAAATATGATCAAGACACCTGGCAAATTACATGGAAGATCATATGGGACATGATTCAATTAGATAACAAGTGTTACCGTAAAGTAAATAATTAGATTAACCAAGATAAATAGTAACCCTAACATTATAAATACCCCTTCCCTCCTCCTATTTTTGTTTTTGGATGACCAAGAGGAAGAGCAAGGGGGAGCAAGAAATATTGAGGCCAAGAAGGAGAAGAGGAAGAGTTTCAAGTTCTATGCAAGACCAAGATTCAAGACAAGGTAGGATCATGGTTTTTAATATAGCTTACGATGCCCTATATCTTGCAAAGCCTGGTTATGGTTTTTGTTGATTTTTCAAAGCTTTAGACCCTAAGATGAGATGCTATCTGAATGTGATTAAGGCATGAAAAAGATTGATTGAAGTTGGATCAATGATTAAGAGGAGAAAAAAAAGTAGAAATCAAGTAGTTTTGTGATAAAAATTGAATGAATCCAACTTCCCCTAATTTTATATAATTTTTGGCCAGACCTAGGGATTGGGTTAGGGTTGGATATTGATGATTTTGATGCCTCTAATATGTTTAGAATGAAAAATTATGTGGGGTAAAGGTAAGAAAGAAAGCTTGGAAGCATTATAATTAAAAATAGAATTTTGAACCCTAAACCCTATATGTCTCGGCCAAGTTGAGTTGAAGGGGAAGGAGTTGGACTTCTTGAATTTGAGCTTGGAAACATGCAAAATTATACGAAAATATCATATGAAATTAATTTTAGAAAGATTGGGAATCAAACTTAAAAGTTAAAAGTCAATTATTTTTAAAACCTGTGGTAATTCCTCAAGTATTATTCCCCATTTTTCTCAAGTATCAAATAATTCAATTTTAGCTAGTATTCATAATTAGCCAAAACCCTGGAAATTTCATCAATTTGTTCTAAGGTATTTTTGTCATATTAGTCTCATACCAGCATCAAAACCTCATTTTCCATTTTTTAATTTTATAGATTTTTTGGTATACTTTCCATCACTGCCTTTTCCAGCTCCAAATTTTGGGAATTTACTGATATAAGGGACGGATATGGATCGGCTAGAAACAAGTTAGGAAACTGGACGAACGATCAA
The DNA here is from genome assembly GCF_004799145.2 of Neltuma alba. Taxonomy (NCBI): domain Eukaryota; kingdom Viridiplantae; phylum Streptophyta; class Magnoliopsida; order Fabales; family Fabaceae; genus Neltuma; species Neltuma alba. The sequence goes on along the minus strand of NW_021636656.1, from coordinate 11,138 downwards.
AGGTAGAACCTTAAGAGAACCTGTCTCTTACAACCCTAGCCATGGAGACACCACAAGGATGATCAGTCCTTGATACAGTCGAGTATTCCCACGAGAATACGAGGCGGCAAGCAAAGCTCACTCAAGAGAAATAAAATTCTCTAAAATTCATTCATTCAAATCTGATTCTCAATTACAAAAAACGTAGCCTTATATAGGCAGCAAAAGAACACTCTAGAATCAAAAAACCCTAGGTCATAAATGCCATAAATGTGCCTTAATGATGATTAACTATCTTGGTTGGCACCAATTAAGGCTAAAGGAAATAGGAAATTACCTTTTCTGAAGAAAAAGGCTTCTACCTAAAAATAGGAAACTAACCTAAAATATTCTTATGCAATCTTTGACCAAAAGGCCTTATTTAATGCAAATAAAAATGGAAACTTAAAAAAACGAAATTAAACCATAACTAATACATAAAGACGCCTTCTTGATTCTTCTTGAATATTCTTGGACGTCACTTATGCTCCTCCTCCAAGGCACATGCTTGTCACATGGTATTTTGAGTGAATTCTTTAATCTGGACTGTACATGGGCCTTGTACATCATCTTGTTTGGTTCTAGCAATGTAATCACCATGTTTGGACCCTTGATGGGCTGATTGAGGGATGCTTCTTCCAAATAAATGGGCTCTAACTCTTTAAGATCTTTTATCAAACAATTCAGCGCCTCTTTCATAGATTTGGTCCTTGCTCTTGTCATTGGGCCTACAATGCCTTGTAATGGGTCTTTTAGAATATTGGACTTCCATCTTTTAGCTTGGGCTCCACGCTCCGTGTTTGGTCTTCCTTTGATGCTTGATCATGCCATGCTCCCCTATCATTCCCTCCCTGCTCAAAAGGATTCGTCCTCGAATCTACAGCATCAAAGAGAGATAAATCAGTCACATTAAATGTAGCACTTACATTACCGTAGGAGCTAGGCAAATCTATTTATAAAGCATTATCATTGATTCGCTCCAAGATTTGGAAAGGGCCATCTCCTCTTGGCTGCAACTTAGACTTTCGTTGTTCTGGAAACCTCTCCTTTCGCAAGTGTATCCAAACCCAGTCTCCAGGCTGAAAGACAACCTTCCTACGACCTTTGTTAGCTTGCTTTGTATATTGCTCATTCTTTCTCTCGATGTTGGCCCTCACCTTAGCATGTAATTCCTGCACAAACTCAGCCTTTTTCTTGCCATCAAGGTAGCTCATTCACTAGAAGGCAAAGGCAGAATATCCAAAGGAGATAGAGGATTAAAGCCATAAACAATCTCAAATGGAGAGAAAGAAGTGGAAGAGTGAATAGCCCTGTTATATGCAAATTCAATATGAGGCAAGCAGTTGACCCAATTCTTCAAGTTCTTTTGAATTATTGCACGTAACAAGGTAGTGAGTGTTCTATTGACGACCTCAGTTTGCCCATCCGTTTGGGGATGTGCCACAGTAGAAAACAGCAACTTAGTTCCAAGCTTACTCCACAAGGTCCTCCAAAAATGGCTAAGAAACTTTACATCCCTATCACTCACAATGGTTTTAGGCAATCCATGCAATCTAACAATTTCTTTGAAGAACAAGTCAGCAATATGCACAGCATCATTTGTTTTAGAACAAGCAATATAAAATGAGCCATTTTACTAAATCTATCCACTACAACAAAGATACTATCTTTCCCAGATTGAGACCTAGGCAAGCCCAACACAAAATCCATAGAAATATCTACCCAGGTTGGGAAGGCACAGGTAGAGGGGAATATAAACCATGAGGTTGAACCTTAGACTTTGCATGCCTACATGTCACACATTTAGCACAAACAGACACAACGTCTTTGCGCATACCAGGCCAATAAAAGTGTTCATGCAAAAGAGCTAATGTTTTGTCAACACCAAAGTGACCCATCAAACCACCACCATGAGTTTCTTTTACAAGCAGCTCGCGCATAGAGAAATTGGGAATGCACAATTTATCTTTCTTAAAAAGAAACCCATCAGATCTATAAAAGTCATTCACCCCATGCTTTTCACAAGAAAGCCAAATTTTGGAAAAATCACAATCAGAGTCATACAACCCTTTCAATAATTCAAATCCAAGTAATCTAGCATGAAGAGAAGTGATAAGAGAATACCTCCTAGAAAGAGCATCAGCAACAACATTCTCTTTACCTTGCTTATGCTTGATCACATAAGGAAACGTCTCTATGAATTCCAACCAGCGAGCATGCCTCTTGTTAAGCTTACCTTGAGACTTTAGAAACTTCAAACTTTCATGATCAGAGTGAATAATGAATTCCTTGGGCCATAAATAATGCTGCCATGTTTCTAAAGTTCGTTTTAAAGCATAGAGTTCCTTTGTCATAAGTAGAGTAATTCAAAGAAGCTCCACTTAATTTCTCACTGAAGTAGGCAATAGGCCTAGACTTCTTGCATTAGAACAGCACCAATACCAATCCCAGAAGCATCACATTCAATTTCAAAAACTTTATTAAAATCAGGTAAACACAAAAGTGGTGCATTGGTTAATTTCTCTTTCAAGGTATTAAAAGCTGTTTCTTGTGTTTCACCCCATTTAAATGTCACATGCTTCTTAACAAGCTCATTTAGAGGTGCAGCAATAGTTGAAAAATCTTTCACAAACCTCCTATAGAAACTTGCTAGTCCATGAAAACTCCTGACTTCATTGGCATTCTTTGGGGTTGGCCAATCTCTTATAGCTTTTAACTTTTCCTCATCCACATGGATCCCTTGAGCACCTACAACAAAACCAAGAAACACAACAGAATCCATGCAAAAGGAGCTTTCTGAAAATTAGCATATAAGCTATTCTCCCTAAGAGTTCGAAACACCTCATGCAAGTGAATAACATGGTCATCTATTGTTTTTACTATAGACAAGAATATCATCAAAGTAGACAACCACAAACTTCCCAATAAATGAACGAAAACATGATCATCAAACTCATGAAGGTGCTAGGTGCATTAGTTAACCCAAAAGGCATAACTAACCATTCATACAATCCAAATTTAGTTTTAAATGCTGTTTTCCATTCATCTCCCTCTTTCATGCGAATTGATGATAACCACTCCTTAGGTCAATTTTAGAGAATAAAGTAGCACCATGCAACTCATCCAACATGTCATCTAATCTAGGAATGGGGTAGCGATACTTAACTGTTATTTTGTTGATGGCTCTACAATCAATGCACATTCGCCATGAACCATCTTTCTTGGGCACTAGAAGTACTGGAACAGCACATGGGCTCAAACTTTCCCTACAAAGCCTTCCTCATGAGTTCATCAACTTGGCATTGAATCTCTTTAGTTTCTTCGGGATTGGCTCTATAAGCTGGTCTATTAGGTATAGAAGCTCCAGGGAAAATCAATCCTATGCTCAATTCCTCTTAAGGGAGGAAGCCCATCGGGAACTTCATCAGGGAATAGGTCACCAAATTCCTGCAACAAAGCCACAACACTAGAAGGCAAAGAGGGGTTAAGTTCGTTAGTAGAAAAATAAGCATCCTTGCACACAAGCACCAAGACTCGCTCACTCACTAATGCTCTCTTAACCTCACTTTTTCCAGCAAATAGACTCTCTTTCTTTTGTTCATTTTCTCATATTCATTCCTCTTCTTTTCTTTTTTTTGTACTCTCTCTTTTTTACTCCACTCACTTATTTTTTTTGCATTCCTTCTCAATCCTCACTTGGTCATCATAAGCTTCTTTAGGCCTAAGAGGCTTCAATACAATGATTTTTCCACTGAAAGGTACAGAATAACAATTTTTGTAACCATCATGGTGAGCTCTACTATCAAACTGCCATGGTCTTCCAAGCAAGAGATGTCCAGCAAGCATTGGGACTACATCACATAAAACTTCAGCATGGTAGTTAATAGAGGAGCATGGCATGATCAAGCATCAAAGGAAGACCAAAACACGGAGCGTGGAGCCCAAGCTAAAAGATGGAAGTCCAATATTCTAAAAGACCCATTACAAGGCATTTCAGGCCCAATGACAAGAGCAAGGACCAAATCTATGAAAGAGGCGTTGAATTGTTTGATAAAAGATCTTAAAGAGTTAGAGCCCATTTATTTGGAAGAAGCATCCCTCAATCAGCCCATCAAGGGTCCAAACATGGTGATTACATTGCTAGAAGCCAAACAAGATGATGTACAAGGCCCATGTGCAGTCCAGATTAAAGAATTCACTCAAAATACCATGTGACAAGCATGTGCCTTGGAGGAGGAGCATAAGTGACGTCCAAGAATATTCAAGAAGAATCAAGAAGGCGTCTTTATGTATTAGTTATGGTTTAATTTCGTTTTTTTAAGTTTCCATTTTTATTTGCATTAAATAAGGCCTTTTGGTCAAAGATTGCATAAGAATATTTTAGGTTAGTTTCCTATTTTTAGGTAGGAGCCTTTTTCTTCAAGAAAAGGTAATTTCCTATTTCCTTTAGCCTTAATTGGTGCCAACCAAGATAGTCAATCATCATTAAGGCACATTTATGGCATTTATGACCTAGGGTTTTTTTGATTCTAGATTGTTCTTTTGCTGCCTATATAAGGCTACGTTTTTTGTAATTGGAAACAGATTTGAATGAATGAATTTTAGAGAATTTTATTTCTCTTGAGTGAGCTTTGCTTGCCGCCTCGTATTCTCGTGGGAATACTCGACTGTATCAAGGACTGATCATCCTTGTGGTGTCTCCATGGCTAGGGTTGTAAGAGACAGGTTCTCTTAAGGTCCTACCTTTGATCGTTCGTCTAGTTTCCTAACTTGTTTCTAGCCGATCCGTATCCGTTCCTTATATCATTTGGTATCAGAGCTAAGGTTTGCTAGCTTTCAAGTTCTATCCTTTTGGTGTTTTATTTTTGTTGCTTTCTCTATTGCTTCCGTTTTCCTTTCGTTTCCATCTTCTCATTCTGTCTTCCTCCTTTCTTCCTTATTTTCATCCCTTATTATTATTTTTTCGTTTTTTTTTCCTTTTCCTCTCCTTCCCACCCATTGTTTTTTTTTTGTCACTTGACTTGCTTGCTCTTTTAAGTAGAAAAAAAAAAAAAAAAAAGGAAAAAAAAAATGCTGTTGTGTTGAAAACAAAAAAAAAAAAAAGGGGCTGCTAAAGTTGCTGAAAAAAAAAAAAATTCGAAAAAAAAAAAAAAAGGAGAAAGTTTCAGATTTGGAGATTGCAGCATAAGAGACAAGTTTCCTAATTTGAAAGAGCTTCCATTGCAAGTCACAATTAATTTCCTAAATCTTTATACTTGGGTGGTAAGACTCCACTTTCTTTATATCTAATTTCCTATTTGAATACTGTCCTTTTTTATTACTTTCCTATTTTCTTTCTTCAAGTTTCCTTCTTTCTTGTTTCCTATTCCTTTTCCTTCCTTTTCATATTACTTTCCTAATTCAATTTTTTCTTGCAAGGTACCATTTCCTAAAGTTGTCTCAAGGTAGTACCTTTCCTAATTACTTTGTTTCCTATTTTCCTTTACTTTCACAACCTATTTTCATTTTGCAAATTCTGCCTCCCTTTTTCCACGTTTTTTTTCCTATCATTTTTTTTAAAATCATAAACTTCTTCTCTCATTTTTGCCCCCTCCTTTTATTCCATCCTCACATTTCCCTCTTTCACATAGTCACTGGTTTCTTACCAATTTTGGTTGTGGAGATTACCATTTACTAACATTGTCTCTTGATTTTGTTGAGTTTCAATCAAGAATATATAGGAGGCAAGTTTGAGTGGTAAAAGGCGAGAGTGTTATTACATCAATTTAAAAGCCAGATTTGAGTTAAACACGAGTGACACTACAATTTCTCGAGTGAAACACGCGAGTAGAGTGGTAAGGTCCCTTCTTACTATTTCATTTCTCTTTGATCACACTAACGTTTCAATTTCAAGATGAGTGACAAAGAAGCCAATATGGAAGAATTCAACACAGATCCTAAGCTGTTCATGAGAGCCATGAGAGATGAATTTCTCAAACTCAAGTTGGAGCTAGAGGAGCTAAAAGCATCCAAAGCAAGTAGTGGTGATGAGGAGGTGATTAGATCTGGTTCTTCATCCTCAAAGAATAGGAGCAGACCTGAAAAACGTGATTTGGACACCTATGACCCAAAGATCAAGTACCCTACCTTCAAGGGTAATATAAATCCAGATGCATACCTTGATTGGGAGATGAAGTTTGAGCAAATCTTCAGAATGAATGACTGGCCAGAAGAAAAGAAGGTAAAAATTGCTTCATATCAATTTTCTGACTATGCTATTGTTTGGTGGGAAGATTTACAGCTTAAAAGGCGCCTTAAGGGCAAAGGACCACCTCATACATGGTCAAAGCTAAAGAAACTCATGCGCAACAAGTATGTCCCTAGTTACTACTACCGAGAGCTAAATAGAAAGTTACGACTGTTTGGCCAAGGCTCTATGACTGTAGATGAATATGTGCATGAACTTGACCTTCTTAAAATGCGAGCTGGAGTACAAGAAGGAGAAGAAGCAAGCATGACCAGAATCATTGATGGGTTAAGGCCTGAAATTAGAGACAAAGTTGAGATGTACACTTTTGTTGATAAAGAAGAGCTAGTGCATAAAGCCATCAAAGTTGAGAAGCGGTATAAAGAAAAACACTCCAAATCCTCATCTCATGGTTGGAGGGACTCTAGATCAGCATCCAAGTGGAAGGATTCTAAGGCTAAAGATGTTGCAAAATTCACACCAAAAGCCAAGGAGGAATCCAAGCCCAAGATTGATGGCGGTAAGAAACTTGACTCTAAAACTTCTTCTACTGATAGAACCTCTTCTCTTCAATGTTTTAGATGTCATGGAAAAGGGCATATTGCTTCCCAATGTCCCAATAAGAGGGCCATGATTCTCAAAGATAATGGCGAGTATGACAGTGTGCATTCTAGCGATGAAAGTGAGGATGACATGCCTTCTTTGGTGACTGATTCTGAATTGGAGATTGATGAAGCTGAACCTGTTAAGGGAGAAGCATTAGTGGCTAGAAGAGCCCTAAACATGCAACCAAAGGAAGATAAAGAGCAAGAGCAGCGAGAGCTCATCTTCCACACTAGGTGCTTCATAAAGAATAAGGTATGTAGCATGGTTATTGATAGTGGTAGTGTTACCAATGTTGCTAGTACCTTACTTGTTGAAAAGTTGGATTTACCTACTATGAAGCATCCTAAGCCTTATAAATTGCAATGGTTGAATGATAGTGCTGAAGCTAAGGTCACTAAGCAAGTTTTGGTTTCTTTTTCTGTTGGCAACTACCATGCTGAAGTTTTATGTGATGTAGTCCCAATGCTTGCTGGACATCTTTTGCTTGGAAGACCATGGCAGTTTGATAGTAGAGCTCACCATGATGGTTACAAAAATTGTTATTCTGTACCTTTCAATGGAAAAATCATTGTATTGAAGCCTCTTAGGCCTAAAGAAGCTTATGATGACCAAGTGAGGATTGAGAAAGAATGCAAAAAAATAAGTGAGTGGAGTGAAAAAGAGAGAGTACAGAAAAAAGAAAAGAAAAGGAATGAATATGAGAAAAATGAACAAAAGAAAGAGAGTCTATTTGCTGGAAAAAGTGAGGTTAAGAGAGCATTATTGAGTGAGCAAGTCTTGGTGCTTGTGTGCAAGGATGCTTATTTTTCTACTAACCAACTTAACCCCTTTTGCCTTCTAGTGTTGTGGCTTTGTTGCAGGAATTTGGTGACCTATTCCCTGATGAAGTTCCCGATGGGCTTCCTCCCTTAAGAGGAATTGAGCATAGGATTGATTTCATCCCTGGAGCTTCTATACCTAATAGACCAGCTTATAGAGCCAATCCCGAAGAAACTAAAGAGATTCAACGCCAAGTTGATGAACTCATGAGGAAAGGCTTTGTAAGGGAAAGTTTGAGCCCATGTGCTGTTCCAGTACTCTAGTGCCCAAGAAAGATGGTTCATGGCGAATGTGCGTTGATTGTAGAGCCATCAACAAAATAACAGTTAAGTATCGCTACCCCATTCCTAGATTAGATGACATGTTGGATGAGTTGCATGGTGCTACTTTATTCTCTAAAATTGACCTAAGAAGTGGTTATCATCAAATTCGCATGAAAGAGGGAGATGAATGGAAAACAGCTTTTAAAACTAAATTTGGATTGTATGAATGGTTGGTTATGCCCTTGGGTTGACCAATGCACCTAGTACATTCATGAGCTTAATGAATCATGTTTTTCGTTCATTTATTGGAAAATTTGTGGTTGTCTACTTTGATGATATTCTTGTTTACAGCAGAACTTTAGATGACCATGTTATGCACTGTGCGAGGTGTTTAAAACTCTTAGAGAAAATAGCTTGTATGCTAATTTTCAAAAATGTTCTTTTGCATGGATTCTGTTGTGTTTCTTGGTTTTGTTGTAGGTGCTCAAGGGATTCGTGTGGATGAAGAGAAAGTGAAAGCTATCAGGGATTGGCCAACCCCAACAAATGCTAATGAAGTAAGGAGTTTCATGGATTAGCAAGTTTCTATAGGAGGTTTGTTAAGGATTTTTCATCTATTGCTGCACCTTTGAATGAACTTGTTAAGAAGCATGTTTTTTTAAATGGGGTGAATCACAAGAAAAGGCTTTTAACACCCTCAAGGAGAAATTAACTAATGCACCACTATTGTGTTTGCCTGATTTTAATAAAATTTTGAAGTGAATGTGATGCTTCTGGATTGGTATTGGTGCTGTTTGAATGCAAGAGTCTAGGCCTATAGCTTACTTTAGTGAGAAATTAAGTGGAGCTTCTTTGAATTACTCTACTTATGATAAGGAACTCTATGCTTTGAAAAGAACTTTAGAAACTTGGCAGCATTATTTTGGTCCAAAGAGTTCATTATTCACTCTGATCATGAAAGTTTGAAGTTTCTAAAGTCTCAAGGTAAGCTTAACAAGAGGCATGCTCGCTGGTTGGAATTCATAGAGACGTTTCCTTATGTGATCAAGCATAAGCAAGGTAAAGAGAATGTTGTTGCTGATGCTCTTTCTAGGAGGTATTCTCTTATCACTTCTCTTCATGCTAGATTACTTGGATTTGAATTATTGAAAGGGTTGTATGACTCTAATTGTGATTTTTCCAAAATTTGGCTTTCTTGTGAAAAGCATGGGGTGAATGACTTTTATAGATCTGATGGGTTTCTTTTTAAGAAAGATAAATTGTGCATTCCCAATTGCTCTATGCGTGAGCTGCTTGTAAAAGAACTCATGGTGGTGGTGGTTTGATGGGTCACTTTGGTGTTGACAAAACATTAGCTTTGCATGAACACTTTTATTGGCCTGGTATGCGCAAAGATGTTGTGTCTGTTTGTGCTAAATGTGTGACATGTAGGCATGCAAAGTCTAAGGTTCAACCTCATGGTTTATATTCCCCTCTACCTGTGCCTTCCCAACCTTGGGTAGATATTTCTATGGATTTTGTGTTGGGCTTGCCTAGGTCTCAATCTGGGAAAGATAGCATCTTTGTTGTAGTGGATAGATTTAGTAAAATGGCTCATTTTATTGCTTGTTCTAAAACAAATGATGCTGTGCATATTGCTGACTTGTTCTTTAAGAAATTGTTAGATTGCATGGATTGCCTAAAACCATTGTGAGTGATAGGGATGTAAAGTTTCTTAGCCATTTTTGGAGGACCTTGTGGAGTAAGCTTGGAACTAAGTTGCTGTTTTCTACTGTGGCACATCCCCAAACGGATGGGCAAACTGAGGTCGTCAATAGAACACTCACTACCTTGTTACGTGCAATAATTCAAAAGAACTTGAAGAATTGGGTCAACTGCTTGCCTCATATTGAATTTGCATATAACAGGGCTATTCACTCTTCCACTTCTTTCTCTCCATTTGAGATTGTTTATGGCTTTAATCCTCTATCTCCTTTGGATATTCTGCCTTTGCCTTCTAGTGAACGAGCTAACCTTGATGGCAAGAAAAAGGCTGAGTTTGTGCAGGAATTACATGCTAAGGTGAGGGCCAACATCGAGAGAAAGAATGAGCAATATACAAAGCAAGCTAACAAAGGTCTTTGAGCCTGGAGACTGGGTTTGGGTACACTTGCGAAAGGAGAGGTTTCCAGAACAACGAAAGTCTAAGTTGCAGCCAAGAGGAGATGGCCCTTTCCAAGTCTTGGAGCGAATCAATGATAATGCTTATAAAATAGATTTGCCTAGCTCCTACGGTAATGTAAGTGCTACATTTAATGTGACTGATTTATCTCTCTTTGATGCTGCAGATTCGAGGACGAATCCTTTGAGCAGGGAGGGAATGATAGAGGAGCATGGCATGATCAAGCATCAAAGGAAGACCAAAACACGGAGCGTGGAGCCCAAGCTAAAAGATGGAAGTCCAATATTCTAAAAGACCCATTACAAGGCATTCAGGCCCAATGACAAGAGCAAGGACCAAATCTATGAAAGAGGCGCTGAATTGTTTGATAAAAGATCTTAAAGAGTTAGAGCCCATTTATTTGGAAGAAGCATCCCTCAATCAGCCCATCAAGGGTCCAAACATGGTGATTACATTGCTAGAAGCCAAACAAGATGATTGTACAAGGCCCATGTGCAGTCCAGATTGAAGAATTCACTCAAAATACCATGTGACAAGCATGTGCCTTGGAGGAGGAGCATAAGTGACGTCCAAGAATATTCAAGAAGCATCAAGAAGGCGTCTTTATGTATTAGTTATGGTTTAATTTCGTTTTTTTAAGTTTCCATTTTTATTTGCATTAAATAAGGCCTTTTGGTCAAAGATTGCATAAGAATATTTTAGGTTAGTTTCCTATTTTTAGGTAGGAGCCTTTTTCTTCAAGAAAAGGTAATTTCCTATTTCCTTTAGCCTTAATTGGTGCCAACCAAGATAGTCAATCATCATTAAGGCACATTTATGGCATTTATGACCTAGGGTTTTTTGATTCTAGATTGTTCTTTTGCTGCCTATATAAGGCTACGTTTTTTGTAATTGGGGATCAGATTTGAATGAATGAATTTAGAGAATTTTATTTCTCTTGAGTGAGCTTTGCTTGCCGCCTCGTATTCTCGTGGGAATACTCGACTGTATCAAGGACTGATCATCCTTGTGGTGTCTCCATGGCTAGGGTTGTAAGAGACAGGTT